>NC_049990.1:7337783-7349502 GCF_000003815.2 Branchiostoma floridae
AAATCTCTGAAAAATCGTCCACAATAATCGTAAGAAAAAGAAAAAGAAAAAGGCTAGCAAACCATGGTTCACCTCCTCATGCGCTTCTCTTAGACGTAAAGTTAACCAATTGGCCACTCTCCTATCCAAATACCCATGGAAACTTGACATTCGACATTCTTATTTTTCTAACCTCAAATTATACAAAAAGAAAATTAAGACAGAAAAAAGGCACTTTAAGGAAAAACAATGGCAAAATCTTAGCAAACTTAGTAAAGTAGATCCCAAAAAATTTTGGCGGGAAATGAAATTACAAAGACAGGAATGTAGCAATAGAGAGGAAGTAGATAATGCCATTAGCCCCAAAGATTGGAGAAACCACTTTGAAAACCTAAATAACTTAGCGGGAAGTAGTCAGTCAGATATTAAATTCCACCAATACATAGCCCAAGAGAGACCTGATATCTGTCAGACAACAAACAATCAGATGACAACAGAAGAGCACACAGACAGCATAATTAGTAGCCTTGAAAAGTTAACACCAAACCCAATAGATCTCGAAATTACAGACGGCGAAATACTAGAGAGTTTACGAAATCTTAAAGGCAACAAAGCTTGTGGTTCAGACTCAATCATAAATGAAATGTTAAAATATGGAGATACCAAACTCATATTACCCTTGAAAAAACTCTTTAACACTGTTCTTCATTCCGGCAATTTTCCACATCAATGGAGTCGAAGCATCTTGGTTCCAATTCATAAAGGCGGTACTTCATCCAACCCGTCTAATTATAGAGGAATAGCCATATCCAGTTGTGTCGGTAAATTATTCACATTTATATTAAGCAGACGTTTTCAACACTTCCTAGAGAATGACAACTTACTATCCCCTTTTCAGTCTGGCTTTCGTAAAAACTTCCGCACCAGTGACAACATATTTGTACTCAAAACGCTAATTGACAAGCAGACATCTGAACCCGGTGGTAAACTGTACGCCTGCTTTGTTGACTTCAAGAAAGCGTTTGATTCTGTTTGGAGAAATGGGCTATTTTATAAAATCTTATCTTCTGGTATAGGGGGGAATTTCTTTAAAATCATCCAATCCATGTATTATAACGTAGAATACTGCGTCAAAACGCCAAATGGACTCTCAGATTTCTTTCAGTCGACATGTGGTGTGCGCCAAGGATGTAATTTAAGTCCGCTCTTGTTCAACCTTTATATAAACGATCTCCCAGCCACTTTAATGTCACCTTTATGTGATCCCGTCGTCCTAAAAGACACCCCCATAAGTAGTCTTTTATGGGCAGACGACCTTGTACTGTTGTCAAAGTCAGAAACAGGCCTCAAAGAATGTCTCAAAAGATTAGATGACTTTTGCTCTCTTTGGAAACTATCAATTAACAGAGATAAGACTAAAATCATGATTTTCTCAAAACATGGCAGGACAAGTAAGCAAAAGCAATCAACTTTCCGAACACAAGGGCACACAATAGACATCACTAAATTTTATACTTACTTAGGCATAGATATCACCCCATCAGGGTCATTCTCACGGGCTACTAAACAGCTGCGACTAAAAGCTCTCAGGGCCTCCTTTAAACTCAAATCTTTACTAGCATCAAACCATAACCCATCAATTTCCCTTGCCCTTGATCTGTTCCATAGTTTAGTCAAACCTATATTACTTTACTGTGCTGAGGTACTAGGGACAAACATCCAATGTAGAGACTTGATCTTTAATGGAGTACAGGAATATCCTGCTGAAAATATACGGGAAGGAATTTATAACATCCTTTCTCCGATATTAGGTTCAAATATACAACTCCTAAAGGTTACACGATTAGGAAAGAAGAACGATGTGACATCGCCTCGTCCTGTTCTAGTCCGGTTTAAGAGATATAGTGACAAATTAAATATTCTATATCAATCGGAATTACTATCGAATCAAAATATTTTATTGACACATCCCAAATTCTCATATGAAGTGTCTGATCTAGAGCATGTTCTTCTCAATTACTGTAAAATCCTACTTCAAGTTCCCAGAAGTTCCGTTAATGCCGCCGTAAGGGGTGAACTCGGAACATTTCCATTATACATTGAAGCCCAATCTCAACTTATTAAATATTGGCTTAGACTACAAAACCTTCCAAACGATAGAATAGTTAAAAAAGCTTACGATTTTGCTGTTGAACAAGAACAGGACTGGGCCGTACATGTACAAGACATATTGTGCAGACACGGTTTCCAAAATGTTTGGTTAAACCCTGCAGTTGACGCCAAACATTTTGGAAACGTGTTCAAGGAACGTCTGAAAGACACGTTTGTTTCTGGCTGGAGGCAAGAGATAAGAAATTATAGCAAATTGCAAACCTATTCTAAATTCAAGACCAACTTCACTCTCGAAAAGTACCTTTCATCAATTCAAAATAAATCATTTGTTGCTAACATAACAAAATTGCGAATTAGTGCACATTGTTTGGAGATAGAAAAAGGTCGATATAATAATATACCAGCCACTCAGAGACGCTGTCCTACTTGCAATCATGGTATCGAAGACGAACTACACTTTCTATTATTATGTCCCACATATACTGAGGAAAGGCAGAAGCTTATGGACGTTATCAACAAGACTACAAACATAACATTACCTAAGACAAGTTCAGAAACTTTCAATTTACTCATGTCATGTCCTGATGCAATTTCCTTGTACATAGGCCAATACATATCTACTGCTTTTCAAAAAAGGAATCGTATTGACACAAACACTTGATGTTAACTCTGTATCGTGTACCACTATGTTCTAGTAATACCTGTTTCCCATGAATTAATCCGCTCAGCTAAAGTAGCATAGCGACTAGTCATTTGTTACATAGAACCCTCTTACCATTGTTATGTATAAGCAACCACGTAGATATTAGTTTTGATGTTCTGTACATGTATTACACCCGAACTTGCCATACATTGTACCCGTACAATTGTTGCGCAATAAAGATCATTCATTCATTCATACTACTAGTACTTTGTGTTACTCACCTGAAAGGCAAGGCACAACAAGAACGCCACTAGCGGCATGATGACGAACTGCGACATGACTCCCACCCCTATCCCGTACGGCCTCTTGATATACTTCAGCATGGCCTGCAAATCCAGAGTGCACCCCATGGCAACTAGGATCAGACAGACGGTAAACGTGACCACCACGTCCATCACTATGCCGGGGATCCCGCCATTTTCCTCTGGAAGCGAGGCTGTGTTGTTACCGGTAGTGTTCGTAGCCCAAGCCCGACTGTCTGTAAATACTGGAGGCAGAGAGAACGCTGTAGAACTTCCCGGTGCTTCGTCCGCAGCCGTCTTGGTAAAAGATTCCATAGTGGCCGTGTTCTTGTCTGCTAGGATGTCCCTATTATGTGTTTATTTCAACTTCTAAAAGGCGTCGCCCGGAGTATACTGGTGGCAATAGCAGACGCGAAGTATCAACAGTGAAATGCTGAAGCTAAATGCCGCCAACGTTTTGACCCGTAAGTCTAACTTGACTGACAACTCTCAGCTATCAAATGCTCAGTGGGAAAACACCACTAAACTGAACAACCCATATAGAAGCCCGCGACCAATCAACCTCTCCTTTCAGCAGTGATACGTAGTTCTCGAGCTCAGCCCTCAGTCCGACTTGTCTGCACAGGGAAAGTCTTTCACTAGTACACGGGAACACAACAGGAATCAAAGGCACACCACCCACAGAAGCCCCTGTAGTTGTACAGTTTAGTCCTGCCTCAGCGTTTGACCCTATGACGACTGACTTTTCCCTCACTCTGACGGTTCAGTGAGCACAGCCACAGACCTGTAATGGCCTCAACAGACTCACGCAGAATGTGCAAACCAGTCCTTGAGAATTTAAATGACCCGTCTTTCTTCATGCGTTTCTTCTGCCCAAGGCCTCACAACTGGAAACCCGTTTGAGAAACGTGATTCGCTGAGTTTTGACACAGCCTGACCCCTTTGTATTGTCCCTGGCAAGCCTTCCGGCGGTTGCACACAGTCCCGCACCTTCTGACTCTTTTGTGTTTATGCTATGGATGACTTAAGAGCATGTACGCATGCGGTGTTACGTATCACAAGAAGACCTTGATACGTACAACGCAACATTCATACCTTCCGAGCAGAGGTTAGGACCAGGCTTGTCTTAAACGTTACTTTTGGGGAGCTTCGCTATTTTGTCAGGTTTTCTTCTTGTCCACCAGCCAAAGCCTGATGAAGTAGAAAACTTAAGCCTGACCAAAAAGCAACAACTAAAACCCTAACCTCTGCTTAGAGGAAGAGGGAAAAGACGCGTACGAGCGGTCACTGGCCTCTATGAGAGTACTCCAAGCAGATGTTTGGCGCAATGTTAACGCGTGTTTTTGAGTGGTTTCATATACGTCTTTTAGTGGACCTAGAATAGTACTGGTTATTTCGAGATGAAATAGACTTCCAAAGACCTTTATTTCAACTCGTCTGTTTAATCATGGTCTACCTCACTCAGGGCCGTGCGCCTGTTTAGCTGTTTTCATTAACTTTTCGTTATAAAATTTTCTTTCGGATTTCGGACACATATAGGAAAGTACGTCGATGGAGTTTAGACATTCAGGTAATAAGATACCCCAAATAGCAATTACTCAAGCAATTGGTTAAGATTTTGGAATAGTATTCATGCAAGAAGACAATGTTTAGTAAACGCTATGTACAACGAACCTTAAGTGGAAAGATTATAGTCAAACAGCTCTCTGTTTCAGTTGTTGGCGTGTATTTTAGCCTGTGTGTGTTTTACACAATCTCCCAATGTCGGTGACTGATTGTGATTCCTCCCCTAGGGGTCGGCTAGCGTGTATTCAATGCCATACAAAAGTTCTGCCCTGTCAGCAGCCATGTAGTTGATAATCTGGCTCACTTTGACTTTGACGTTATTCAGATGGCAACAGAGACAATACAACGTGGACACTTGGCAGCTAACCAAACCCAGAAGGTCGGCACGGTTCCTCAAATGGACACAAAGCAGGGTTTGTTGAGAGACAGCCTCTACAGAAAGTTTCGTCACTGGACTCTTTTTCCTGCTTATCCACTTTTTTACCTCAGTAAAATAGAGGTATTGTTTACTGTGTGTGTGTGTGTCTGTCTGTCTGTGTTTCTACATTTACCCAGAATGTTTTCGGTGCCATTTGTCTGTCTGTGACAGACATTCAAACTGATGCACAGTCAAATATGAATGCCGAAAAAAAGAGTTCTGGTGCCGAGCTTAGGCATAGGTCACAATTGCCATCCCGGGGCCCGACCGGGTAGCTTTCAAGAGGGAAAAGAATGATATAAAGGACATCAAAATACACGAAATGTCAACATAAGATTCTTGGGAATTACATGCGTATATTTCTAGGTATACATTTTAATTTTTCATTTCTTTAAGCATCCCGGCCGGGCCCCGGTTTTGAAATGTGACCTAAGCCTTAGCAAGGATTCCTCAGGCCGAATACCCTGAAAGCAACTGTCAATGCCAAACTGCGTGACCTCTATACAGACTTTCCTCGTCTGCATCAAGATTATGCCTGGTGATGAATACAAAGTCAGGACTGATAAGAGAAGACTTGTGTGTAAATTGTTTAGTGTTGATTGTGTTGGTAAAATGTAGGTGGGCGTTGGTGTTCAGACAAATGTTTAAGGGCCAAAAAGTAACGACACTACATTATACAGACGGTACAGACAATACTTATGTAGACGAAACAGTTCTCCGTGCGTGTCACAACCAAACGTATCCACCGGACAACGTTAACGTCATGGTGGTCTAGAATCTAAATGTTCTGGGTTTGAATCCATAGCAGGTCATTTGGAAAGGAAGTTTACGGCAAAAATTACGAGTCGGATGAAAAGAACTTCCCAGCTTCGGCTACGGCTTCGAATTCAAGACAGAGTTCCCGTGTTCGAGGAGAGCCATATCAATGGTCAAATTCGAGCACATTGAAGATAGATCCCACGCACCACACTTTTCGGAAAGAGTAGAATCCAACCCGGTGTAACTGTATTCAAACCTAAGTGCCCGGTCCTATGCAGTTCGTACTTACTGTCCAATTGGCGTGTTACACCTACTAATCAAGGCTGTTTTCCGAAACAAACACATATTAACTGGCTCTACCCTGATGAAAGTAGCAGAACAATTAGTGCGCCTGTAATACTTTGGGCTGTATAACTAATTCGAAGAAACTGTACCTGGTTGGTACTTGGTAGAGAATGTAAGGTAGTTTTTTTGTCTATTTGTCTATATAATCTAGACGTCGTTACCTATTATGATTATACCTAACGTTATAGCTACATTACAGTAACTCAGATCAGTATACACAGTCAGTAACTGTGTATACCTAGTGTAATGAAGACCTGTTCAACTGGTCCAACCCCAGTATTAGCATATGTCAGACAACTCTTCGCGACCTATCATTACCTCAGCTGTAAGCGAACGTTGCTGTGGTGGGTTCTATGGCTCTAGTTTGAGTCAAGGTTGTGACCCTAAAACACCGCTAGCGACTTAAAGCAACAGTGATGGGCAACAGAACGTGATTGTGACGTCATGTGGATTAACAGTTGCGCAACAACGAGGTGTTTCATACAGCAGGTGGCTCCTGTTTCGTCCGAAGGCAACCGGAAGAAGAGAACTCAGGTCTTGTTGAAGGCAGCTTTATTTTGACAGCCGGCGTTTTTTCATTACTAAGATTCTCTTAGTCTGTAGACTGTATTCAACCAGATGGCATCTTTGAACCAGTCTCTATCCAGTATGGCTGCAGAATCGACAGATTCGCCGTTGTCTAACTTGACTCAGAATTCCAGCGGTGTGGCGACGACGGCGAGCTCGCCAGGGTTGGACATGGCCATGAACGTGGTGTTCGGTACCCTGGCCGCCCTGATCCTGGTCGCCATGGGCTGTGCTGTCGACATTGACGTGATGATTCAACACGTCAAACGGCCGTACGGGATAGGAGTCGGCGTCATGTCGCAGTTCGGGGTCATGCCGCTAGTGGCGTTCTTGTTGTGTCTGGCCTTTAAGGTGAGTCCTTTTGTTAGTTTGTTGTAATCTCCAGGTAGATCTTGCTGTGGCATAAGATGTATCATAAGCTTGAGAAGGAGTTTAGCCAGCAGAGGAGTTTCATTCGCCATAGCACGGACTGCTGACGTGTACTGTACTTTATGCGCAAAGGAGAGAAATGTCATCTTCGATTGTACACAAGACATGTTCCTAATGTCAGCAGGACGGAAAAAATCACATTTCTTATGCAATTAGATAAATCATATATACTTGATTTCAGCTGTCCGTATATCTACAATATTTGAGAAGTTTAACTAGCATGTGTCGGTCTCTGTAAATGTAGCAAGATATGAGCACCACTTTTCTTATATCAAAACTGTGCCTTACCGCTACGACATGTAGAGCGTACATTTACAATAAAAAGTATTTAGTTCATTCATTAAGGGAAGAAGGGAAATGTAGGATCACCAGGATTACCGACAAGGACTATGTCATTGAGAAATTCACAAAAATTCACATTCCTACTTGTGCCCCGTAGCTGGACCCAGCCCATGCCATGTCAGTGTTAGTGGTGGGGTGCTGTCCAGGCGGGAGTGTGTCTAACGTCCTGGCCTACCTCGTGGATGGAGATATGAGCCTAAGGTATGCTTCTGTAGTTTTACGTCGATGAAGGTGATAAAGCCAGGTGATAAGATGAGCCAAATAACAGTTACTCAATCAACTGGATATGGTTTTGAATAGTATCAAATTAACTGGATATTATTTTGGAGGGAGAGGGAGATATAAAGAGATCATGAAGTCAAAGTTTTGTAATTTTGTAACATAACGTTATATACACAATGAAATGCAAAAGTAATGTGACAAAACATTTACATATTGTTACAGATTTCATTTCCGTTGACTTTTTTGGTGAGAGCTTGCTCCCTAAGAATATTTTGACGCTGGGGGCGTTTTATCCCCGTGATTTTTTATGCAAGGTCACTTGAACAAAGTCTTCATCGTAGAAACCTTCTATAATCTTTAGTAAACGTTTCGATGGCCATCTGTTACCTTCAATAAAACAAAATGACGATTTTGTAGACTCTGTTGAACTGACCTACCAACCTGATGAAACTATTCACTGCTTTTTCTTACCACATTCTCACCATGTTGTGCGCAGGCGCGGAGGCGAGCAGCAGCGACTTACGAGAGCTCTGAGAATTTTCCTGAATTTCACCGTATTTTGTGCTAGTTACTATTATTAATCCCTGTCAGTTTATAGTATAGGCAGTACTCGAACATATCGGGAACCTGTAACACCGGTAATAGTAAAATTTTCGGTATCTAAATCAAATTCCGGACAGGTTTGAAACAATAGCTTATAGAGTGGGAGGGCTGTATACCGCGGTAAGTACACCGAGGGAAGGGCCGGGGAATCCATTTATATACTTATTTCGTTGTATGTTGATATCTGGGACTGCTTATGATTGCACAGTTTACTAAGTTAGTAACTCGGATCACTTATACATTTTGTACTGATATATTTCTTTCGACTTGTAACGGCTAAATCTTGTGGAATTTGCAAGAGTCTGAACATCGTGTCCCGCCGGATTTGCATGTGAATTACGGACAGAGTGGGAGGGCGCGCAAGCCGTTTTTGACTTGAACTCACTTTGATAGCTCATTTGGCGTTTTGAATTACATATATTTGGTTAACCACTTATATTTTTTGTACTGATATATCTGCTCCACCTTGTAATTTGAGAACTCGTGTGGATTTTGTAAGAGTTACATCGTGTCCCGCCTGATTTGCATCTGAATTGAGTACAGGATGGGAGGGCACGCAAACTGTTTTTGATCTGAACTCACGATTTTGATTTACTATCTTGGGTCGAATCGTCGGACAACTTTGTCTTTTTGTGTATTAATTGTTTGTAATTTGCTGTTGGACAGCAGGCACCATCGGACGGTGTGGCGAGATTGTTGGACAATCCTGAGTATTGTATTCGCTGTTGGACAGCGGGCACCGTCGGACGGTGTGGCGAAACTGTTGGACAATCCTGAGTATTGTATTCGCTGTTGGACAGCGGGCACCGTCGGACGGTGTGGCGAGATTGTTGGACAATCCTGAGTATTGTATTCGCTGTTGGACAGCGGGCACCGTCGGACGGTGTGGCCAGACTGTTGGACAATTCTGAGTATTGTATTCGCTGTTGGGCAGCGGGCACCGTCGGACGGTGTGGAGATTGTTGGACAACCTCGAATAGTCGCTGTCGACAAAATGGAATTCCACTGCACATGTATACTTCTGGCCCTTTGCCTGTTGCTCAGCAAAGCCGAACCAGGATCACAGCCAAACACTAAACGTGAGATAAATGAAGGAAATGTCACATGTACTTTCAGATCTGACTGTACTTCTAACTGGGCCACGTTTGCCTTCATGATTAAGCACAGTGGGGTGAATGGGACTTATTTCAGCCGCAACAAATTGCTGATGCACAACGATAGTACAAAGTTGTCAATGATTCTAATACTGCTTTTAAGTGGAGATGTTGAGGTGAACCCAGGGCCTAGACCACCGAAGTTTCCCTGTGGGAGCTGTAACAAGGCTGTGCAGAATGCTCAAGCTGTCATTTGTTGTGATGACTGTAATAGATGGTATCACAAAGACTGCATTGGGATATGCTCGGAAGTATACACTGTATTAGAAACCCACAAATCATACTCATGGATATGCTGTGACTGCGGCGTACCAAACTTTGCATCAGACATGTTCGACATCACTGACGACAGCTTCCATTCAGTAAATTCATTTGATACGTTGAACTCCAGCACAAGTTTGCCAGGTGACACCCCGACGGCCACATCCACTCCACTTAGATCAAAACAAGGCAAAACTCACACTAGAGGTAATGGCCACAAAAAGAACAAGGCTAAACTCCTGCTGGTAAACTGCCAGAGTGTTCGAAACAAAACTGCTGAATTGGCAACTGTCATTGACACTTATAAGCCGGACATAATAGCGGGCACAGAATCATGGCTCAATGAAAACATATCAAGCAGTGAAATATTCCCTGACAACTACATAGTGCACCGTAAAGACAGACAAACTGGCCCAGGAGGTGGTGTTTTTCAGGCAAACAGGGATGATCTGATTGTCACCCACAGACCAGATCTGGACACAGACTGTGAGATAATCTGGACACAAACCCAACTTGCAGGAAAGAAACCGCTTATGATTGGTACATACTACAGACCTCCGTCGGACCAGGGCAATAGTCTGGGTGAGCTTGACAACTCTATAAATAAAGTGGGAACTAAGATAAACTCCAACAATGTGATCATTCTTGGAGATTTCAATACCCCCGGTATAAATTGGGATGTCAGCACAACAGATAATGCTCAGAACTATACAGGACAGGCACAGAAACTACTGCACTTAGTGGATAACCATGGGCTATTCCAAACAGTTCAGGAACCAACCAGAAATGGTAATCTCTTGGACCTAGTCTTAGTTAACAACCCAAACATAATTGAAAAGACCGCAGTAGTTCCGGGAATAAGTGACCATGACATGGTTCTAGTGGACGTGAACTTGGCACCCAAACAGAACAAAAAACCAAAAAGGAAAGTGTATATTCGCACGAAATCTGACGAGCCGGCTATCAAGAATGACCTTGAGGACTATGCAACAAACTTTAACATGAGAATAAAAGACATGTCAGTGACACAGAAATGGGATGACTTCAAAGGCAAAATGAAGCACACAATGAACAAACATATTCCTAGTAAAATGACATCAAGCAGATACAACCTGCCCTGGTTTAACAGCAACTTAAGAAGGCACTGTAGGAAGAAACAGCGTCTTTACAATAAAGCTAAGAGAACAGGACAAGAGGAAGACTGGAACAAATACAAGAAAGTAAAAAAAGGAGTTCAGAAAAGCATAAGAGCAGCACACTCAAAGTACGTGGCAAACATACTGGGAGAAGCTATAACTGACAAACCTAAAACATTCTGGTCATACATAAAAGGCCTGAGGAGAGACCTTGTTGGGGTAGCCACTCTAAAGGTGGGGAGCACCATTATTAGTGACAGTGAGAAAAAAGCAGAGGCACTCAGTTCACAGTTTAAAAGTGTATTCACAGAAGAAGACACCACAGACATGCCATCTCTTGGGCACCCCTGCACCCCTCCTATGGAACAAATAGAAATTTCTATTTATGGTGTAGAGAAAATGCTGCAAGGCCTTAATCCATCCAAAGCATCCGGGCCAGACCAAATACCTCCTTGGTTCCTAAAAATGACAGCCATTGAAATCGCACCTGTTTTAACTAACATTTTCCAACAATCGCTTGACACAGGAGAGATTCCTAAAGACTGGAGAGATGCAAATGTATGCGCCATTTTCAAAAAGGGAGATAGAGCGGTCCCCAGTAACTACAGACCAGTTTCACTTACCTGTATTTCCTGTAAACTACTTGAACACATTATCCATAGCCATATAATGAAACACTTAGAAGGCCACAATGTACTAACGGACTACCAGCATGGTTTCAGAGCAAAGCGATCCACAGAAACACAGCTTATTTTAACAGTACACGACATAGCTGGGGCACTAAACAACAAAAGACAAGTGGATCTAGCAATTCTTGATTTTACTAAAGCCTTTGACAAAGTCCCACATAGCAGACTGATATCAAAACTAGAGCATTATGG
>NC_049990.1:7349602-7416243 GCF_000003815.2 Branchiostoma floridae
ACACTTAATTGGTTAAGGCTTTCCTAACGAACAGAGAGCAAACTGTAGTGGTAGAAGGGAAGGCCTCAGCTCCAGTTAAAGTAGCGTCTGGAGTTCCGCAAGGAACTGTCCTGGGACCATTGCTCTTCCTCTTGTACATAAACGACTTGCCAGACCAGCTCGATTCAAGTGTGAGGTTGTTCGCAGATGACTGCCTGTTATATGTAGAGCTCTCTACAAAGGAAGATTCACTACTTCTCCAGAAAGATCTGAACACCCTGGAAGAATGGCAAAGGAAATGGCTTATGCAGTTCAATCCGGATAAATGTTATATCATGCACATAACAAACAAACGAACCCCAACTGTATCCCCCTACCAGTTCTGTGGTCAGACATTAGCAACCACAAAAACCCACCCATACCTCGGTGTTACATTAACAACTGGACTGAAGTGGGGTGTCCATGTTAACAAAATAACAACCAAGGCTAAACAGACACTGGGAGTAATCAAACGCAACTTGTGGGCATGCCCAGCCAGGGTAAAATCACTTGCATACACGTCACTGGTAAGACCAAATCTTGAATATGCTGCAACAGTATGGGATCCGTATACTAAGAAAGACAAAGATAAACTGGAAAGGGTACAGAACCAAGCTGCCAGATTCTGTACAAACAACTACAGCAGAGATGCTAGTGTTACCAAAATGAAAACAGATCTGCAGTGGACATCACTTGAAGACAGGAGGAAAATGTCCAGACTTTGTATGATGTACAAAATGACCAATAAACTGGTGGACGTACCGACTGATAAGTATCTAACACCAGCTCAAAAACGAACTAGAAACAGTCATACTTTCAAGTACCAGAGTTACCAACCTAGGATTGATGTGTTCAAAAATTCCTATTTCCCCAGAACTATTGTAGAGTGGAATATGTTATCACCAAGCACAGTAGGGGCGTCTTCTCTGGATAGTTTCAGAGAACACTTGCATATAGATGTGCAAAAGTTAGGTGTGATGAGTCGTTCAGTGTAATATAACCAGCTGCTGCCGCGCCGCGTGCCTGCGAAGCTGGTGTGTTACGCCGAAGGGCGGTTATACCGGCTATATAGATACAGATACAGATACAGATACATTAAAGGTTTAATTCTTTCTTTTTCCCCTCCCAGTATCTGCATGACGACGGCGTCCACGGCGCTCGCCATGGGCCTGATGCCGCTGTGCCTGTGGTTGTACAGCCAGCCGTGGACCACGCCCGCCTTCGTCATCCCGTACTGGAAGATAGCCGTGACCTTGGTACTGATAGTCGTTCCCGTGGGCCTCGGGGTCTTGCTCAAGTACAAGTCGCCGAAAGGGGCGCTGCTGTTTTTGAAGGTAATTAGTTCTATGGTGCTGTATTTACCTGGCGAATGAGGTCTTTCCTATATCAGTTTGTCTACCTACCAGTCTGTTTGTGCTTCCGACCTTTTTGGACAGTACTAGTATGACTCAAGAGGCTATGAATGGATGGTGAAGATATTTGATCCGAATTTTGCTATATCTAGATCTAAATCTAGATTGGCCTGTGTTTTGCGTTTCCAGAATTTTGTGATACACCCGTGTTTAATAGACTTGAACTTCAGTTTTCAAGGACACTGGGACTATTTACTTATTTATTTGTTTGTTTGTTTGCTTGTTTATAGATTGGCGGATTCTTCGGCTTTTTCATCTTGATTGTTGCAGCGGTGCTTGGCGGATTGACTTACAAGAACATGTGGGTCGGTCCTCCGTCCATCTTCATCATGGCCGTCGTCTTCCCGCTGATTGGCTACGTGTTCGGTTACGTCATCGCCTGGCTGTTCCGGATGGACTCCAAGTGTCGGAAGACGGTCTGCATCGAAACTGGGAACCAGAATATCGGGCTAGCTTTATCCATCCTGAAGCTGACGTTTCCCGCGGAAATTACGGGTGAACTGTTGTTGTTTCCCCTGATGTACGGGGTTTTTCAGGGCATAGAGGCGGTCATTATCATCACGACTTACCAGATCTGGAAGATCAAGTGTAGAAAGCCTGAAGAAAACGACGAAAAGGAGCCAGACTCGGACCCGACAACGTTACTGTTACAGAAACTCATGAAACGTCCCAATTAACTTAGTAGCATATTTAGTCTTTACGCACATTTGTAAATAACGTTATCTTATGAGCCTCAGAAAAATGTGCCTCCGATTACCTCATCAACCCGAGCAAAAACCTGCCGACGCTAGTTCAAAATCGTTTTTTCTTGTTGGACCGGTCCGGAAAAACCGAACCTGAAAATAAATCAGTTGACCGGATGTGGGACCGATTACAAAATGAACAGACTATACAGGCACTACAGTGGCAGACGTGCACATGGTTTGAGGCTTATTGGTCCAAGAAAATAGCAAGAGCGAAGTAGAGGAGAGTTGATAGCCATTTTACGAAGTTTCTACTTGGTCTAACTTATCAGAGGCAGTTAGCGTTGTTTACGTTAAGATAGAATACTCCACCAAAGAGATTAGTAGTGTCAACGTTTGTCAGTGACTGCAGATTGCATTGCCCTAGTTGTAACTTAACTTAACTTAACTTATAACCTTCTCATAGTCATAACGTAACTAATCATAATTTAACTTAATTTGTTATAACTCAACTTGAATTTGGAGTCATCCTTATCCCAAAGAGGAACAATATGTAACTCTGTACAATATGTAACTCTGTACAGTTTTGCACTCGTTCAAACGATCTCTCTTCGATCTGGTATTAATGATGAATATGATTAATGACATGATCTGATTTCTTGTGCCACCAAATCTCATAGGACAAAGAAAGTGGTTCAACTAATATACAATTTCATAAATTAAGATTTCTCTTGCATTATGTCTTTGTTGCTCGTGCCATGAGAAGTGAGTTTATGTACATGACCAAAGAGGACGATAATGGGTACCGTACGGTAATAGGTACCACTTCGTTACTAGATTTCTGTACCATCTAGAATTTGTTCTGTTGTAAGATGAATATGTACAATAAAGGTCTCCCTCAGTGAATATAAAAAAGACTTGTCAAGAACAGGAGTCAGTTCTTAGTTGTATTATTCCCTCTCGGTGTAGCTGTTGAAGTTTTGCGAACTCGTCCGGAAGTTTGTGCATTTTGTGCGGGAGGGCGTTGTCATAGTAATGTTCCGTCAGTGTGACGTTGTGCTTGTCAACATGGAAGGGCCAGAATCCGTACAGGTGGACCTCCCCGCATATAGACAGAGCAGCGCTAGCCAAGAACAGGCCTGTGAGGAAAGACCAATAATTAGTGGGGAAAATTAAAAAGACGTGGTAATCTCTTAGCAGAATAATAGCCTCTAGCAGGATCCGCGGATCGCTGGTCAAATAGTAGAAATTGGACTGATAGAGACTGAATAGTAAGCTAGGGGATTTGGTCGGCCATAGGAGCCAGTACGCTACCCGTCGGTCTATTAGTCCAATTTCTACTATTTGACCAGCGATCCGTCGAGCCTGTTAGAAGAAGCTAGCAGAATCCATTTCCATCGAAAATAGGTGGAGGCAAGGCGAGTTTCTGTCTCGTGAACCGCCGTTGCCATTTGGAACGGTAGATGTCATTAATGAAATGAAATGTTTTTAATTAATCTCCAGGCAGAGTTACCAGTGGCATAAGATAGTATCAAAGCTGGCTAAGGAGTACAGCTTAACAAAGGAAGTAAGACGGGCCGGTGGCCAAACACACTCCTAGGCCGGCTACACTCCTCTGGCAGCTTTTGATACTAGCTTATGCTACAGTAGCCAAACACACTCCGAGGCCATCTTCATTCCTCTGGCATCTTTTGATACCATCTTATGCTACCGTAGGATCTTCTTGGAGATTAGATGTCATATCGCTAATACAGTAGATGCCATATCAGAGCGTATCATAACTCTTGTTGGGGGCTAAGAAAAACGTATAAAACGTACTAATCGTTTTTCTGTATAGGATATCCGCGTGTTTTAATCGAATGAAAATGTTACCTGTAGATATTCTTCTTGCTTTTACCCCGTTGCTCTTCCAATATTTATTCATAGCTAGCATGAACTGGGGGTTCCCGAAAACCACACTGAGTTTGGACTTATATTCCTGTAACGTGGTCTGAACAGCGAAGCTGCGAGATGTGCACATTTTGAAGGAAAACGCCGGCATCCAGACATAAGCACCCCCGTAACGAGATAGAGCCGCCACGAATCTCTCCTTCAAAGTCGTGTTCTTGAGTCCAAGATACCTGAGGGGGGAAGAAGGAGCATTGTTTTTTTCTATTCGCCTTTGGACAGAGATTTTGGACAGACGAGGACAATGTGGCACTGCACTCAATTCAGTAACTTATTTTAACAGTGCCGTATACACAGTACTGGCAAAAGGTAAAGGTTTTTCTTTTACCTCCCCGACCGACGTCAGGTACCCATATTCACACCTGGGTGAAGTGGGGAAGGTCGTGTAAAGTGCCTCTCCCAAGGGCACAATGTCGGGTTGTAATTACCCATTAGGTATAATTGCTAGTTAGTCAAGTAACAACCACCCGAGTGTGCATAAGCATTGGAAGAAAGAAGTTGCTTTGATCGATCTAAAACCTACGGAACGTATATATAGATATGCCCAGCAACCTGCAACGTAACACGCCTAGACTAAGTGATTTATATGATTATGATAGATGATTACATTAATCACTGAAACCAAAAGATAAGATATCCAAACGGTCTTTTCATCATAGTCTTGTAGTCTATAGAGAAAAATAATGACGTGAATTAACACAGAGACATAACGTAGATAGATCTAATACAACATCTGCATCATACTGATGGAAACTTAATAGACATTTTTTCGCCTCGATCTATTATCAATATGCATATCAGTTCGCGCTTCTTGAAATAAAACCAATCCATTTGAGTTATCTTGTTGACTAACAGACAGACACGCGGACAAACAGACATACGCTACCCAAGTTAGAACCTTCTTGGCGAAGGTGTTAACTGCGGACGAAACTCACCTGTCCCTTACTATAGATGGATTCATGGTGACAAGATTTGCTTTGTTCCCAACGTCTGCAACAAATCGCTCGTCTATCGGTGCCATGTTGCATCTGTAAGTGAATCAGGGTATATTAAAGATGGGCTGAATAAAATATATCAGAATACAGAGTAGTGAACGTAACCACTTTGGGGGCCTAATGTTCACAGTAGACGGTTACTACAGACATCGGGAAAAATATAAGGGACCATCAAAAGTGGTCATAATGGCCAAGTGGTCCTTATGCAAAGATGGCCATCACCAGTACTTGTCTGACTGTATATACAACATGAACTGAACGAAACAAGATATTTCATACATTTCAGATATGCCGTTAATTGTTGTCAAAAGACATTGCTGTACCTTGACGTTCGAGACTTCCATGAGACCAAGAATAACATTTCCCTGTTTCAAAATTTTTTGAACCAAAAAAGCTCATTGCTGTAACTTACTATACTATGGTGGTCATCTCTCCCTTTCGTCATAATTCTTACCTGAACACGAAGTCGGCAGAGTCGATCTGTTTCCCACATCCACTACCTTTCAGCAAGCCGCTGTTCCCGACAACAGTACAGCTGGGGAACGTCTTGTACCCAAAAGGCGTTTTCTGAAACATTTCACACAAAAGTTGTTACAAAACGTACATGTCAAGTAGAAACCCGTTCTCCTTCTGTTAATAGAGGGAGCATATGCATGTCATTGCGGTTGCTTTAATTTGGTGTTATGAAAAGTTATATAGACACAACGTTACATATGTAAGCAACTCTAGGGAATACAGTGAGTTTTTGTGTAGACTATGCAGGAATATAAGATTTCGTAGTGGTGAAATATTATTATTTTTATTTCCAAATGTAACCGGTCGTTTCGTCACGTCGCTAATGTACTACAAGTCCTTTCGCTACATGGCAAGTTGTTTCGCTATACGTCAAGTCGTTCCGCTACATTGTTTCGCTACATTACAGGTCATTTCGCTACATGCCAACAGTAGTTTCGCTACATATATTACCTGTGGAAATTTTCTCCATATCTCAGTAGTGACGTTAAGTTTACTTTTGTTTTCCGCGTCGTACTGAATGGTGGTGTTGACACGTGTGTTGGACTGGGTCACCAGTAGGTTCTGACTTCCGTTACAGCACGCCTCAAGTTCGCTCCTGTAATGTCAAGCCTTCGTTAAGATTAAAAGGCAAAATGTAAGGAACTTACGACGGATACATTGCACCGTGTTGATTTGATTATATGGGTGACATATACTTAGTACTACGTTAATATTGAAAAAAAAAATATCGGAAGACGGATACTAGTTTCAAAGGTCAAAGAAGAGGATGTCAAAGACCATGTTCGATACTAACGTTACGGAATTTGCAAATATTAGATTTGAACACAGCCACAATTACAAAAAGGTAGTTCATGTTTCCAAGTGCGCATGCACAGCAAGATAGTACATTGTGGTTAATATGTGGTCACTGCGTGACAGCCCCTGATTTGTAAACAGTTCTCATCTAGACCAGACTCGTTTTGTTTACGTCTCAATGGTCTTCGCCTTTGGCACATTACCCACATTGCATTTCGCTTTGCATACGCATTTGGTACGATCAATATTCTTATTGCTCCTCTTATGTGCTATGCGATTTATCAAGGCTCTATTTCGCAGACGCAAAATATAAACAGAGACAAACCAGCAATATTGCACGTGAAAAATGAAGGAAAACACACACGTACCTGAATATGTCTGCAGCTGTACTGTTGTAGACCCACACAGGTTCTTCGGTCGGTCTTAGTTTTGAAAGGTCGCCTTTGGTTTCTTCAAGAATTTGCTGCACCTTTCTTGAAGTGTCGCGAGAAAAGAAATCGTCATCAGATCGTTGTTAAAATGTAGTAAAAGAAACACATTGATCCATGACTGATTATGATATTCCTTGTACGGAAACTTGACTTCGATTGATCATATCTTCGTCGTTACTTTATCAACACAGAATCAGAATCCACCCTAGGCTTCTCGAGTTTACGCTGTTCACACACAGACACACACACAGGCACACCGAAAACACAACCTTTTGGCGAAGGCAATTATAGTCGCTTTGTGCAATTCTACACATGAACGCTAGGGGGACATGGGGCGACCTTGAGACGGAATGACACCAGGTGTAGTGGTACCTTTTTGCATTTTGCCGCCTTAGCGGCAAAATGCTCTGAGGCCAGAGTAGTCGCCGTTGTGATGTTGAGATGAACGGACCTGTTCTATTCATGCCAAACATTTGTATACCTTCTTAAACTAGCATTTTTTCAACATGGTCGCATTGGCGCAGTGGTAAAATTTACGCATTCTAAACTAATGCACCCGGTTCGAATCCGGGGAGGTATTTTTTTCAACTTTTTTTTTTCTTTTTTACATCCATTAAAATACAAATTTTTACATCCATTAGGCCATACCAATTTAATTTGTTGGTTCTCGGAATCGCCGCTTCTATTTTTCCCAATTTCAAAAAAAAAAATAAAAAAAAAATCCCTGTAACGTTACGGTAACGTTAACGCAAGTTGCTGGACTTGAAACAAACTTTGGTTCAGTTGAAAATAAAAGAACTTCTGAAACTAGTACTGGACTTGCAAAATAACTATCACCTGCTTATGTTCTCCTTTATGTTGTAAATCATCGAAAACCACCCATAGATCGTTAAATTTGTGCTTGAAAAAGACGAAAATGTTGCAGTGGGACAAACAAAATGGCAGCTGCCATATTTGGAAATGGCTTGGCCAATGCTGCCATATTTGGAAATGGCTTGGCCAATGCTGCCATATTTGGAAATGGCTTCATTAATATGGAATGAGTACACTAACGCCCTCAAGCGATTTTTATTCAAACTGCAGCTTTCACAAAGAGAATACAATGATGTTTCAGGCACTATCTATTCTTTGGGGTGAAATTAAGTCAATTTATTGTTCTTGTTGCTACATTAGACATTATACTATGCTGAAAAAGTTTTTCAACCTTCTTAAAGGTTTTTAAAAGTTGTGTGTGTTGAAATACTCTATGTTTTTGTCTTTATTACTAAGCATTATTACAGCAATGTTACTGTGAATACTTAAGCAATACTGATTGCACATAATTTTCCATTTGTATTGCTAAAATTCCACGTAAAGTGTATGACAAAATGCAAATTTTGCATGTAAGTGTAACTGGATCTACCACACATACATGTATACACCAGATTACTATTATTATCATTATATACCATTGGTTCAAGTCTGGAATTACGAACCTGAAACTTTGGACCTGACTGAACCCAGAGTTGTTGCAAGTTTTTTTTTTTCGCCCTGTCACTTCAACTTTTTTCTGAAAAAATCCGAGAACCAACAAATTAAATTGGTATGGCCTTATTATACTAATGAACAATACTTTTGTACAGAACATTAAAACTCACCTTTGCACCTCTTCTACTGCATTTTTCCGCAGTTGGGATGCTTGAATGAACGAACCGTGAGACGTGCGATACTCTGCGTATATGTTTCTTTCTAACTTTCCATAAAATGCCCATACAACATCTATATCACAGAATTACACAAGAACAAACTGATTTTCTCGAAAATAACTGCATACTGGATAACAAAAAGTTTCAGGAAACATATTCATTTTCATATTCCAGGACATAACTCATTTGCATATTTGTGAATCTCTCCATGCGCCCATATCAGGTTTTTTATTCTGTTCTATTTATATGACATTCTAATAACTAGAAAAAAACATTCACACACGCAAACCTTGGCAAAATGCCAGCTTTTTTAAAAGCACTTGTTTTTTTTCAACGAAAGGGCTGACTATGCGTGTTTTGACAACAAGGCTTATATGCGTAATCAAAAGCGCCTAGCAAGGCCAGGTCACGAACGGGTGAAAGGTATGTTTGAACCTTTGTTTATTCATGTACAGTGTTGCAGATCGAAATACACGAGTCGATATCAGTGTGTCAACATCACTTGCCTACAACAAACACTCAGGTGAACGGCAGCTTGTCTTCACAAGATCCACGCATAGGTGGAAAATGTTCAGAAATTTATTGGCCCAAAATAGGTCGTGTGAAGTAGAAGCGCAAACTCCTTTACCTGGTATTTAGAACCGCAGCCAATGCTGAAAATCGCGAATCATCGCCCCTCCCAAACATAAAACCCGACGCTGCTAGAAATCTGCGAAGCTAGGAGGTTAGGTGTGGGACAGAGTGGGCGTGGGAAGTTAAAGAATCATCAGGAGGCGTCCAAAATACACCATGTGCTCATCCAAAAACATGCTGCATGCTACGGATGCTATGCTTGTCGCCTAGGAAAGGAGATGCCACTTATTAATACATTTACAGCAACTAAAGCATGTCCGACAATCGGAACAATCAGCAGTTGATGGGGTCCCCAACATACCAATTAAGGGACATTTTTTCGTCGAGTGAGGAATCCTAAAGCTTTTGATTGCAAGCGCGCCATGGGTTGATCGGCATATTTACTAAGTCAATGCGGATATCAGCAAATTTTAAACACCGTGCAATCCGTGCATATTTGGTTAAGATTAACAACAAGTGATTCAAACAGGCGTACGTTAAACTTATGTGGTGCTGTAAATCATTAACACACCGTATGTCCAGAAAATCGCCTCTTTGCCTTTTTTGTTGACATAAAAGCGGACTTCGGTAGCCAAATATTAAATGTTCATGTTGCGTTGAAAGGTCAATTGAGGACTAGCTAAACCTACAGTGAGGTCATAAACAATTGTTGATAAGGCGTCATAGCGTGGACGAAACTTGAACATTTTCCAGCTGTGTTCACGACTACACATCTACTAAGGCCCCGTTCATGATGCAAAAAATGAAACGGTTCTATCGGTTAGGCCAGCTGAAACGGATAAGTTTTGTCATCATGAACGCATTCAAATGATGCGAAACGACTTGTACCTTGTTGCGGAAAGACTTGCCTTGTTGTGAACTAACGGTTGCGAACTGACATTGTTGCGAAACAAGCTGTTACCATTTTATGTATGTTTACTATGTATTCCGTATGTCCCATGTTGCAATTATTCCTCGGGCAAGAACTTGCAAATAAACTTTCAGTTAATTTGATGTCATGACAGAACCAACCCCCGATGTACAAGGATATGATGAAGCGTTTTTGGTAACAAGACAACTGGATTTTGTGAGACACGCGCTGGGCTATCTCAGATTGACGATAATCTTAGGTCTTAAGTTTATTACAGGAACGTACCTTTATTTCAGAACACGTTTTACAGTCAAGATCGGCTTAATTTCCTCCGGCTACTACGAGGGGTGATCAATAAGTTCTCGGGCCTCACCCAGAAATAATAAACACTACTCAGATTTCGAAGCATAACGTTAGATGTCAAGTATAAAGTCTTTTATGAATGAGTACCAAAGTTCAAATCATTGTGATCATTACTTTACAGGTGACACCCACGGTAACGATAGGTAAGGTAAGGTGTGCGGGTTAACTTGCTCTGCTGTAAATCAGACACCCACTTCTTTCTTGAAATGCGAAGGGAATCCTTATCAAACATTTTGGCAATTTATTGAAGGAATATGTCCACACGAGCAATACATCGCGACCAAACAACAGACATTATGCATCTTAAATTTATCGTCTACAGTAACTGATCTCTAATTAAAACATCTGTCGTGTTGCCTTGATTCATAATCATAAAAAAAAAACATCGAAATATTAGTGACTCGGGTTGCAGCAGGTCTTGTGGTTTACATACTGAAGCCAGTTCAGCCACAAACAGTATAGACAAACACTATTTACCGGTATACGACTGCCATACCGGTTGTGTGTACCTCACCTGTCGAAAGTTAGCTTGTCTGGAGTGCCTCTGTCACTAGTAAGCTCCTGGCTGGGAAGAAAAACGAATTCTTTGAAGATTAGCAGAACATTGAGCGTCATGGACACAACCAAGAGGCATTTGGAGCGCTTCATCCTGACGTTGTATACCGACTCACCACTGTAGCATGTGGTTTGCTGTTTAAGGTGATGTATTGTGATAGGAGCAACAAGACATATTTATAATCGGTGAGGTCACAGAACACACGGTGATCCGGTCCATGCGAGAAGAAAAGTAGTGCGGGGAAGAAAAGGCGGTTACAAATTACAATCTGTCATAGAAATGAATTTCATAATAACAGCTTGGTTCAGTTGGAAGGGAATGGGAGACTATGTGTAAAACAGTAAAACGCAAAAAAAATCGTTTCAATTGGGTTCTCCCCGTGCCCTTTGAATACCACCTAAATTGTAGCCGGAAAATGTGTGTTTCCGGGTATTTGCGTGTGGTCAGCAGTTTAAAGACCTATGGTTTATGGGACTTGGGAAGACGAAAGTAAAGGTGGGCTATTGGCCCCCTGTCTTGGTACTGCAGCAGTACTAAGATTTTTTGTTGTCCTGGACATGCTACAGTCTCAATTTTTGGTAACGGATAGCTTTTGATGTTAGGAAGTGGTTTGGGTCCCTAGTTACTAATGGGCGCTAGTAAAACATTAAGTTAGGCCAGTACAGCACCAATCAAGAACCTTTCCAAACAGCCCCTCCTGTCGTAACGTTTGTTTGAGTACCATTAACATTGTGCCTAATGAGATCTAATGATACTGCGCACAACTACCGGCGACCTTGGTATTTGTCTCCACCCATTCATCCATCATCATCTCGAACTTGCCATACATTGTACCCGTACAATTGTTGTGCAATAAAGATTGATTGATTGATCATCCCGTCGTGCTGGTTGCACGAATGAACATGACTCCACCCGGGAAACAGTAACAAACACTACGTTATCAGTATATACATGTACATATACACCGGGTCTTTAGCTATACTCTCCAAGCAGAGGTTGGTGGGGAAAATCGTGACTTTTTCCATATATATATATATATTTCGACCAGCTGGTGGAGAGGCTGGTATTTAGCTATGCAACAAGAGTGATTTTCTCTGACAAACTGTAGGTAACCTTGTGGCTAATTTTGGCTGTGCATAAGAACTCGTGGTGGGGCCGCGTAGTATTATATTAATTGTGGGGTCGTATGACACAGCTGCAGGGTGCAGGATCCAGAGTAATCTCCAAGCAGATTCGCGGTGGCCCACTATCCTCCTTTGCCGGCTAATTCCTTCCCCAGCTTATGTTACTGTTTTAATGCCACCGGAGGAATCTGCTTGGAGATTAGATTCAGAGTACGAATCCTGTCCTGCTACCGACTTTGTGGCCTTGGGAAAGGCACTTTACACGTCTTTCCTCACTCCACCCAGGGTAATTGGTAATAAATCACTGCCTCCACAGCCCTAAAAGGCTTGGCCGGGGATCGAACTCATGACCTACCGACTGGTAAACACTCTACCCACTCGGCCATTGCACTGGGCGAAATTGTCCTAGGTACGAATCCAGTGTCATGCTACCGATCTTGTGCCCTTGGGAACGGCACCTTACACGACTTTCCTCAATCAACCAAGGTGACAGTAGATCGAGAAAGGCAGTGTCACATAGCTTGTTTTTCGTTTAGCAAATATCCGTGACAGGTACAGCATGCACTGCCACAAATTCCTGTCTGTATACGAAAATAGACATGCGGTGCGTCAGGTAACGTTACAAAAATGCATATTGCGCTGGAATGCTGGTCAAGCAAAGCAGATTTGTACAAAGTATGATATCACAAAAACAAAATTTAGACTGAAATCAACGTAGTCCAACATGCGCGTTGCCGCCAAAGTCCGAGCGAGCCAACGAAATACCAGTGATACAAGGTTGACAGAAAAGTCAGATCAGTGCTTTGAGCTTGGCCAAGGGGAGGGTTGGAGGACAAAACACATTCAGGTTGTCACATGTACATATTTCGTGGAGACGTCAAGGTGTAAATAAAAGTACAATTAACATTTCAACATTTGAAATGTTACAGTACTCGCTTAAAAAGCCTTCGACTCTCAAGTAAAGAACAACAAGCTGAACTCAATGATGCGGTATTTATTGAGACACGTGTGTCAAGAGAAATGTACCCGGACAACTAAAGCATACATGATCCGCTCAATTCAAAACAAGTCAATCTATGACTATTGTAAGTACCATACACTGTATTATTGGATTTTACACGTTCACACTAACAGCGAAGAAATTCCTATTCTACAAGAAAGCAAAACAAAGAATAATTTCGGTTGATTTTTGCTATGTACCAAGCAATGGTTACATACAGATGGCTACCAAGTCCTGCAAACTTAAAAGGATTAATTAAAGGTTTCTTGTGTTGTCCTTATTTGGTACCACGTATTACAATAACAGGCCAGACCATGAAAGCCTGTTCACTGTGTCTGCGAACACAATCGTTTTAACAACATGTACATACCAAATCAAACCCTCTTTTGTTTCTTTGCAGATGAAGATCCTAGATTTGCTATAACAAGAGTATGCTTGGACAATATTTTTGAATACTTTTTGTGTAATCTTTTAACCAAACATGAAGTACACTCATCTTAATATGATATAGATACATATAAAGGAACACCACCTGATCAGACAAGGTTCTATCTTGAACACACTGTTATGTGTCCTGCACTATCAGCTTCCTTGAATCCTACATCATTTTCTTCAAACTGCAAACCTAGATAGTACCTTACTAAGTTATCTAAACCTAGTTCTTAAATATACATAACATTCAATGATTTCAATCCATCAATAATTAATATTTTTTTATTGGAAAAGCTATCTCTAATTTCATGAGGTGTTCCTAAAAGTATACTGTGAAAATAGTATCAATAGCAGCTACATTTGTCATCAAAGTTTAATCTTAATAATAACAAATATTTTATTCACATGAATCCATACCTCCATCTAGCCCTTGCTACATCATGTGCATGGAAACAATCAAAGTATACGTAAGTATTTGCTTGATTTTTTACTATGATTGAAAAGAATCGTTACACCACAAGTTTTCATAGTTTACACCAGCAATTTTGTCCTTAGGTAGTTGAGAGTCTGCTTTAATGCTGAACACAATTCCTTATCCAGCAAACCTTTCACAAATAGACCTTATTATTGACTGTTGTTAGCTTGTTCTCCTACTAGTAGAGATTGTAACGAGTTTGCTAATGTTTTGGCATTCCATAGTTTCTTACCCACCTGGCAATGTGTGTCGGGTTGCATAGGTTGTGTATTGTCTAAGGTTGTGTGTACTATCTTAGGTTGACATCTTAAAACTAAAAAGACAGTGCGAAGGAAACTATTTTTCCAATCTTGTTAAGTACATGTATAACCAAAACTATTTGTTCATTGTCATACAGGTTCTCAATTTGACATTTCTTTCAGACATTTTACTTCGGTACTTTCTTATAAGTTGTGAGAGTTTTGACAAGTAATAAGGGAACTGTTGTATCTTGTAATCACTAAAATATTACACTTGTCCCAAAACATAAGATTTCAGAATAACAAGATGATGTTAAGAAAGTAACACTGGATGAAGAGTTTTGCTTACTTGTGTCTTATCCATTATATTGAAACAGAAAACATCATTTCAAAGCTCAAAATATACAGATCTCTTTTGATCAGTCACCTGGTAGGTCTTTTCTAATGCAGGAAATGAAATAAAAAACCACTGCATTTGACAATCATGTCCATTCATATTAATAACTCACAAACAACAGTCTAGTATACAATATTATTGACAATCCATTCTATAGTACAGAAAAGACAAGAAATAATCATGTAAAATAGATTTGCTAAGATATTGATTTTTAGACCTAATTCGTTCTTTAAAATCATTCAAATATGAGGAAGAATAGTGTAAGCTAAATCTTTAACATGAAGTTTATCAAATCATTTGTGATATAAACCAAAATGGAATAGCCCACAGTATTTTCTATGAAGGATCTCTTGAATATCTCTTATGGTGAGGACAGCAAGGCAAGTCAACCTTAACTTTGGTCTAGTACATGACATGTATGATCAAATAACCTTGCCTCATCTCTATCTGCTACTGTAAAAAGTCGTAGGTTTGCTTCACCTAAAGTTTGGACTTTACTGTAATGCTAAAGGTGCTCCTTGAACTTTGACCTTTCACCTTCTGCTGTCCCTGCGCTGTCTGTTCATGGTGGTGAGCATCAGGCTGATGTAAGAGGTCAGAAGGTCGTCCATCTTGTAACCCTGTTTGTGCGACATCATGCAAGATATTGGTTTTAAGTCCAGTACATGTAACACAGTGACAACGCTCCTTTAATTCACTACAAACATGGACAGGTATTTGAAAAGTACAATATGACAATGTACAGCCATCCTCGCATGCCAGGCCCACAGCATGTTTACTAGTATGTAACAGTGGAGTTCAAGCACTGCCAAACCGACCATGCCAAATGGTTCTAACCCTTTTGGCATAGTGGTTTGCGTTTGTGGTCTGATGGCCCAGTTTTGGCGCGGGTTCGAATCCCGGGAGTCAGGATTTTGTTTCTGTCTGTTTCTATTCTTCTTACATATATGTCAAGGAACAACCCTGGTGTACTGGCCTATGGGAGTATGATCTGTCCTTCTCACTGCATTTAAGTGATGGCTATTCATCAGCCAATCAGAAACCCTCCCTCCTTTTGTTGGAGGGAAAGCTACAATCAGGTTGCCTCTTTGGTCTAGTCCTTGACTTCATTGGCAGGCAGCTTTTCATGGCTATGAATAAATTTACTGTTAGTGTACAGTAACAGTTAATAAAAATAAAGAAGAAGAGTGTAGAAAGAGCCACTGACCAGTGAAGTCTCACACAACAGCTTGCTGCCCCGGACCAGGTTCCCGATGGTCATGTGGAAGTAGGTGTTTCCGCTGCTCCAGTTGGAGATCTTGGTGAAGGGGTGCGTCACCAGGCTTTCCTTCGTCTTCGGGTCGATCAGGCTCACCCCGTGTTTGTTGATGGCAATCAGAAGGATCTCTGGGTAGTTAGGTTCCGTAGTTTGCTGTTGGAGATCAAGGGTAAAGCAATGGTCAAAGGCTGACTTACATACGAATCATATCAAGGAGAACAAGTTGTTAATTAAGATACCATACCTCAGAAGGAAGGCCTGAGGGAGGCTGGTATGTTCAACAGTTGAACATACTAGCCTCTACCAGGCCTTACTATGCGGTACAGATCGTAGAATTTTGTAAAAAAAGGGAATAATTGGTTAGGAGAGTCAGTCAAAGGTTAACATTCCCTCTTCCAAAACTGCACCGGTAAATAAAGTAAATTGAATTAAAAATGTAACATCTAGCCAAAAACGCCAACTGCTGGACCTAACCCCTGACCTCTTGATCCCTACCAGCAAAGTCACATGGTTAGGCTACCAGACAGGTCAAGTCAAGGCATCCATCTTCAAGTCAAGCGCTCTATCTATAATCAAGACTGTATAAAGTAAACATTGAAGTAAACGTGTCCCTTTATAATAGAAGGAGGTATGAGGTGACATCTACCTTGACCTCGAAGAAGGCAGAGCCAAAAGTGGACCACCGGTAGATGATCTTAAGGAACGATAGTTTGGCGTCTTCCCTCGTCTTGCCAGCATGTTTGTTGTAGGCAGCGACGATTTGCTGTAAACAACAACACAAGAAGAGCTCAATTAGTCAATCAATATTTCAGGATAGGACTTTCAAAGCAAAGAACTGTAATATAATGCTTTTAGATCATAACAATTTCAATAATCCACCCACCCTTTTCCAGTCGTCTGGGGACATGCTCCGTATCAAGTCCTGGGGAGCCAGTTCTCTCAGCATCTTCCTACAACAGCAAGATTTTAAAGGATGACACGTGACCAAAAATTCTTAAAATTAGAAATTGTTTTTTGCTTTAGCATGAAAGCTCGTCTTTGTTGGCACAATCCATGTTGGAGTTTATAACTGTCATTCAACATGAACTATGATTCTTTACTAGAGTCAGTGTCCCTAGGTCTCATGCTCAGAGTAATTAAATCACCACTCCTGATAAAGGTTGATGGATGTGCGATCAAAAATTCAAGGTAAGCAATTTGTTCGTGTTGAATGACAGTTATAACCTCCAACATGTTTCCTGTTTTATTCCCATTAGCAACTTCAATGGCAAGGTTTGAATTAGAAGCATAGGTTTATAAAAGAACTGTTTACATACGGGATGTTGATAAACTCTGACTTGTCGTCCCCGAAGCGTACGCGGTACTGCAGAGCGGCGAGATTGATGGCTTCGTCCTTGGAACACTTGTGGTAGCCTCTCAGCAGCTTGGGCAGCTCCTGGTGGTAGTGGAATATGGAGTCTGCGTTGGTGTCCTTCCCAGGGACTGTGTTGGTCCACAGTTTCTTCATAAAGAACACTTGGTATGTCAGCTGGGGCATAGAGCCTGCAGAAACAAAGCATGATAATTATTATGTTATTAGATGGATACACATAAACCTGAAGATCTGTTGCAGTACCAAGGAAAGCCACAAGTGGGTCCAAAATCTAAAACTTTTTTGGGTTGGTTAAGCTCCAACCCTTATGCCAAATTCTGTAGCTAGCTGTCCATTAGATGCCTTGATTTAAGCTGCTTAACTACATGCAAACACTATGCATAACCTTCTTGCCGATAGTAAAAATAGTACATGGAGGTTCAACAAGAAAGTTTTTGAATTATCTACAAAATCAAACATTAAAAGAGTTTTGATCTTTTATGTAAGAGGCACTGTTGTCCAAAAAATACAATCTCTTCTCATGAAAGATGAGAAAATACTCTTGGTCATTTCAGTCTCTTACCATCTTTGGTGGGCCTTGCTTTCCTAATCCAGTCTGTCAGGTGCCGCACAAAGTCAAAGAAAAAGTCTCCTTCTGGAACACTGATGACTGAAACAAACAAGATGACATAGACTGGGAATTCATTTATCTTCACAGGATTTCAATTTCAAAGAAGATGGGGAAAGGAGATTTCCTTGCATGCAAGGAGTTCACGTTTGCTTTAGAACAGTTACTGCAGTGATACTGCAAATTTTTCGAGTCATAAATTTGTGAAGTGACTGTGAACATTTAAAAACTTACATAAACACCACCGCGAACATTTTTGCATTTACACAGTTACAAACAAACAGAAGATATCACAGAAACAGTCTCACCTTTGTCTGCAATCTTCACGAACAGGCTGAAGCCCTCGGGTGACTTGAGCCTCAGTCGGCTGGCGATGTTCTCACAGAAATCCTTCGCTCTCGTGCCAGAGTCTACCTCAAAGGCCTGTCCAATACAGAGGGATACACAGGTCACTACACAGTCATGGAAAAAGGGCTCTTTCAAGGAAATTTAAGTCAATCTGCAAGGGGTGCTACTGTCAGGCTTGATTTGCTTTGTAGAGTCATGTAGTACTTACTTCAGACACCAAGTGCTTTTCATGTAGAATACACCAGTGAGCAGTTTTATTTATGTCATACCCACCTGAGAAAACCCGTTTTGATGCAAAATGCGCCAGAAGTTGAACAAATTTGGTGCCCTCGAACGAAAAGTGTTGCAACAGTAATGTTCCAACGTCCGAACAGGTATTCGAACTTTCGATGGCGCCGCACTCGGCCCGCTCGAAACAGTTCGATTTATTCAAATGGAGCCTGTGTGATACGCCTTTCGAACCTGTGCGATAAGTAAGTTATGGCCCGGTCTGGAACACCCGTATCAAACGTTTTCGCGTCACAGGTATGACATGATAGCAAATATCTCCGGTCAATTATGAAAACCTACCTCATCGCTGTCGTCTGGGAAGTAGACCTTGTGGAAGATCTGAGTAGTTTTGTGCTGGATGGCCTCCACCTCCACCAGGTGGGGAGGGTACTTCCTCTGCCCATTCCTACACACAACAGCAGGACAAGACAGATTCACTAAATGCTAGTTTACCACAGGGTAGCCTTAATTCGTTGTTTAGAAAAAAAAATATAGTGATATCAAGTCGGCGGACAGTGCAATATTCTAAGAATAAACAAATGCAATAGTTTGCAAATATTGCAGTTTGAAACCACCGTCTGTTGACTTGATATATTTCTATACCGTTTTTAAAATCAACGGATATAGCATTACCGGTACACACCAGTCTACAATACCTAAGCCTCCAAATATTTCCTATCATTATACATGTACATGTACCTGCAACAGTCCTGGCAAGTCATCAGAATGTTTGATTGCAATTTTTGCAAAATATGATTCAAATATGTAAATCTTAAGATGTTTTCAGTGCTCTCATGTTTGCACTGTGAGCTTTCAGCCCCAAAATGTGTTTCCAATGTATTTTACGATCGTACATTGTACTACAGGATCATTAAAAAGGAAAACTTAAAACTCAGCAAGAGCCTTCGTTCCTCTTTCACTGCACATAAGTGATTTCACAGTACTGTAAAAGTACTTCGATTTTAAAACTAAAGTAATAAAAAGAATAACTAAAAAAAGTGTCTCCACAAACCTCAGCGTCTTCTGCAGCCTCTGCAGACAGTCCACAGCGAGCGCGTTTCTCCTGCGCGTGCGGAGGAACTGCGTAACGTGCGGCAGGAGGGACTGGCTGCAGGCGAAGCAGCCCGAGCACAGCCACATCAGCTCCCAGCCGCGCTCCTCACTCGCGCGCACACGGTTCTCCGTCAGCTGCTTTATCACCTGGCAGTAGATCTCGTCTCTCAACGTTTCCTGGGGATGAAAGCGATCTTGGAACTTTAAATTTGAAATTATAATGTTCTTCTTACATGTACTTGAACTTAAACCCAGAATCAACATGTTTGAAAACTTGTTTTTCCTGCAAACTGCCAGAGAATGGGACATGTTGTCATCAAATTTGGAAGGACCTCTTCCAAAGACCAGTACAACTGTTACAATAGTTAGGGTTACATTTAGATATGAATGGTTCAGCTGTGGCAACTAGGTGCCTCAGTTAACGAGACGGTACCATGGTTAGTAATTGCTACTTTAAAATCAACATTTTTTTAACAGAAATCTTGCATGGATCTTGCTTGGTGCAATCACAGTGTCAGCTACACTATCCAATCATTACATGGAGAAAAGTACAGCAATGAATTTGTACCCTGCACAGAGAAACGCAAATGTTTACCTACACATAACATAGAAAGAATATTGTATATAGGAATGTGTGTACATAAAAATGCTCAAAGGTAAATGTTTCTTACATTCTTGAGAGGAGGTTCAAATATCTGGTCCGTCAGTTCGTTTCCATGACGACTTCTCTTGGATGGGTAGTCTCCCATGTACTTCATAATGGGTGAACGGCGTTAAGGATTATCAAAATCATCATCATCATCAAACTAAATTTCCGGATTGCATAATAAAGGCCAAAATGCTTATTTTGCTTCGATAAAGACTTTCAAAGTACCATTGGAAAAACTTTTGCAGCCCCATGCTTTTCATATCAAACCGTGGCTGCATTTTTTACTGTAACTGTATGCCTCAAATTCCCCTCCAAGTTTTCCTACAACAGTTTCCTAAACAATCAGTAATGCCTCCTAGCACTTAATGGGAGAACTGCAGATTCTATGATCATTCGAAAACAAGTCTCAGGTTCACTGACAAAAGATAGTCTGCCCGTTTCCAAAATCATATCTAGTTGATTGAGTAACGGCTTTTGGCCTTATCTCATTACATGAATGTCTAACCTTTACGACAAGTCTCAAATCCTTTAAAGAAATGACATCAGTTACGAAAGGATATACATAAAGCACATGGTTGCCTCCTGGCTGAGTTCATCGTTGGGCAGCAGCCTCTTGAGAAGTGGCTGTTTGATTGGTTCCTTGGTGTAGCTCCACAGCTCGTCCTTCTGTCTGCTCTTCAGGGCACGTGTCAGGGTGCGTTTGGGGGGAGGTCTACACAAACGGAGAGTTAATCACTAAATGTCATTCAACAATCGGATATAACTGGTGAGAAGTGGTATGGGACACTGCTCTGATGCTAACATTTTTTGTGCAGAGTGCCAACTGCTATCATGGTACAAGGAGATCAAATATAACAGGAGAATAAAATAATGAATGATGATTAATACTCAGGGCATTAGACCAGCAGGAATGCCAAATTGGCAAGGAATTTGGACTAAGGGGCATCAATGCCAAAACACCAGACCTGTCCAGCATCAATGCAGCAAAAATCCAGCACTTATCCAGTATAATTACACACAATATACAGGAGAAGCTCATGAACGCTACCTGCACCATCTGACAACTTGAAGTACCAAAATGGATACTAAACGTTTGTGGAAAAAAAAGCAAACAACTTGCCCCCAACAGTAACTTTAATTATTGTTATTCCTTCAATGTTCTTAAGCAGTCTTTAGGATGTCTCTACAGACCATAGCATACGACACTTGAGTAACAGGATAAGAAGACTATTTGTTTAAATGTGCCTACAGTCATATAATGTACCTGAAGTGGTCGATGGAGAACTCCTCCAGTGTGTATGGCTTCTCTGGTGGTTCCTCCGTCTCGATGGCCGCCTGAGACGTGCGCAGTTCACTGATCTCCTTCTCAGACATGGTGAACAGTTGCTGAGGAGGAAGGCAAATGTTTGTCAGTCGTCAGACAAGGTTGACAAATTACTACTTCTGGCAACTCTGATGAATTTCACTTCCTGCCACTCTAGAAACTCTGACCTTTACTTTCTGCCATTCTGCAGGGAACGTGACAGCACATGGAGAATACATGATGTGAGCATAGACAGATACAACAAAAATAATACCTCTTTCCAAGGAGGCAATAAAAAAACAGACTGGCACAATAGCCGAGTCTTTGCCTTGCAGTAGGCAGGTTGTGAGTTTTATCCCCGGCCGAGCCATTCCAAAGAAAATGCTAATTTATAGAAATGGTACACCTGGAGCTTAGAACTCAGCACTTTGGAAAGAGTATGGTAGTTGAACACACACACCACTGCCAGTGGACTAGCCCACTTGCTGTAGTGATTGCAGAAAGCTGTGTGGCCCAGGGCTACATAAATGGAGATGGGCGTTGCCTGATGCACCATTTGATGCGGAGAACGACTTTAAACAACCTGAGGCAAAGTCCACTCACCAGAATGTCGGGTGCAGGTTTGGTGACCGTTGGCACCACGTACACACACTCAGCAGGGAAGTCCCCTCGCTGCCCCGTCCTGTCGTTCCCCCCGTAACACCAGCCCGAGTTCATGACCGTGTCGCCATTGTCCTGGTCCAGGACGATCAGGTCTCCCTTCTTAAAGGCCAGGAAGGAGGAGCTGTCGGCAGCTGGGGGGAGAGGGATAAGATAAGCGAATGTCTATTCATTTATCTATCAAAATACAAAACATATTTTTTTAACGCCAGGTTACCCTGGCGGCAACTTAAGTCAAGAGGCAGGTTGCGCTATCAACTTATCAGGTTGCCCCACTTTCTACATATCAGCTACTTATCCATTATCTTTTCTTCCAGTTACATGTGTTTTATCTTATCAAGAAATAAGTACAAAAGTTTATACATGTATGTATCTATAGGGGGAAAAGTGGTGTTCCAACTACAAAATATTTAGGTTGAGCACTGAGCCACCTGGGTTTAAAATCAAGTTGTGCCAAGAAAAATATGGTTGCGTTTGCAAATGCAAGTGGGTATTTTGAGCACTCATCATCATCATATCTTCCCGCTCCAACTGAGGCACACATTCTTTTTGAGCACTGGTGTACACATTCTCTCTACTAGTATGAATATACGTGTCTGACCTGGTGTAGGACTGTCCTGCAGAGCGATGACATATTTGGACTTCTTCTTGAGCCCCTCCAGGAAGCACACCACCAGCTCACGGATGTCCTCTGCGTTGGCGGAAGTGAAGGTGTACTCGTCTCCCTTCACTGTGGACAGGGTGAAGCTCTGCCCATGGATCTTACCGGTTCTGAGAGGAAGGCCACATATCAAGAGAATTGGTTACTCCTCACATTCTCACAACTCTAATAATGTTTACAAGAAACTGACGATATATCTCTGTGAGACATTTTGAAAGGAAGGCCATGCAAGAAGAGGACTTTGGTTACTCACCACATTTCACCTCATATGATATCACCTCATATCTCTGGGAAACATTCGGAATTTTGTTCATTTCTTAATTTCCCAGTCATCACAGATGTTAGTGATCCTCTCCTTGCCTTCTTCCCTTAATTAATTCCAGCTACAATTGTATCTCCCTTCCAAAAGGTGTCAATCGTTGTCTGCGTCCTATGGAGTATTACCACTCTACTTTCAGTGAAGGGGTGTCGGCCTGTAATGCTGCAGTAACTGAAAGTACTGCTAGGGGGCCCAAATTCATCATGTTCCCTTAGACCTCAACAACTACCAACATAACAAAAAGTTGCACGAATCCATCAAAATTAAGGCTCTTGAGTTATAGATGTGAACACACAATGTCATACACAATCAAAAACTAGCTACATTGTCACTAACTTGAATCTGACCCCGACCCTAACCAGTACGGACCTGCTGCTGGATACAGCAGTGATTTCTGGGAAGGACAGCTCCAACAGGACCTGCTCCTGATCGTCCACGATGTACACGCCCGTCCAGTTCACCGCGATGATCACGTCGTTCTTCGGCAGGCTCGGTCCTGAGAACTTGTACGCCTCGTAGAACCGAGAGAACAGCAGCGGCCACTTGAACTTGGCGTAGCTCACCACGTCCTCCTTGACGCGGATTGGGTCAACGTTGTCCTTTACATAGTAGCTCTGGGAATAGAAAAGTTGATGACGTTTGTTTGGATATTAAAATGAGGTAAATGCAATCATATAGCCTTCTGCCCCGAACAGCAAGAGTTCATGTTGCCCAGACTTAATTCTGCTTTTTTGGTTGGCAAAGATAAACTGCCTTTAGGTGTAACACAGCAATTTCATACAAACTGCGTGAGACCAGACAGGAAGGTTTGATCCACTTGCACTGAGATGGACCACTACTCTTTTTTTATGTAAGTTTGATGGGAAGAATCATCAACGTGCTCAAAGTATCACTCTCCTCAATCATGGGATCTCTGACTTTATATTGCATCAAAAAATGACGTCCCTAACAAAATCTAGGTGCTCACTTTCACCTGAGTCGAGGAAGGAAAGAGATGTAAAGTGCCATTCCCTTGGGCACAACTTTGAGGCCTGCTAGGAATTCAAACCCCAAACCTTTACATTCTGAGTCAACATCCTTAACCACAAGAACCCTTTACCACATCCTACCTTTCTGTGTGCATTGGCCACCAGTTGAGCCCAGTAGTCTGTGTTCTTCTGTCCCCTCATACAGAAGTCAGGGATGTAGGATGGTACTAGACCCTGCAGCCTGTTATAGTCCATGTTGGGTCCATAGTCTACGTAGTACTGCTGGGCTGCTATCTCTCCTAGGTCATCATCCTGGGGAAAGATAAAAACAAATGCCTCCATAATCACTTATCCACCAGATTACACATACATACATGCATATTCATACTTGTTACATGAACATACATGTTACATGTACACCAGGTTACATGTACATGTTTATATCTGTCACATTAAAAAACAGGGTGCTTGACAATTCTCTAAAAAAGCAACTCCAGGTACGTGTATACACAGTTTAGATATGCAGGAATAAGTTATAATCATGGGGGACAGAGAACAGATATTTCAGGATGGCAGATATAGGTGACCTAATGAAATTATGTTATCTTCATAGTAGACATGCCTACATTATAGTATACATATATGTATATTTCAATTCCTGACTTCTTACCAGTTTCATAGCTGCAAGAATACAGTGATAGTGGAGCCAGATAGTAAGGGATTCAAACCCTTACCTTTACATTCTAAGCCAACAATCTACATGTACTAGGAAATCTTGTACATGTAATTATAACTTGATGATTATATTACAACTGTAACAGTTCCGGACTCTCTCACCTTGTCACACCTGTACTCGCCGAACTTGACCCCTCGGACCACCTGCTGGTAGATCAGGTTCGTGGCCACCCTGTCCTCCGTGGGGTCATGCCAGGGCGCGAAGATCTCCTTGCGGAAAAAGAGTCTCCAGGGAGCGTTCCTCTCCTGGGCACCCTGTTCTTTAGCGTACTGCTCGCACTGGGAGATGGCGTCCATCACATGGTCACTACCACTGCCCAGGGACGAGACCTGGAAACAAAGTGGAGGGTTCAGACCTAGACCTAAGGCCATGTCATTTAAAGTTGTTGGTTCTTGGATTTAAAAAACACTGTAAATGCATTTAAGTACACTGGGATTTAATTTGGCGGTAGTGGGAAAAAGGACTGTTCGCGGCGGTTTCAAGTTTGCAGTAGCACCATGCACTGTAGTCTCTTATTGCCACGGAAAAAATGTTTGCAGTGGTTTTAACTTCGCGGTGAAGTGTCCACCTCAAAAACTGCGAACAAAAAACCACCGCAAACATTTTCAGACTAGCAGGCATCCTTGCTGACTGACTCTGAATCAAAGATGACCTTACTCAAGACTGACTCCCAACCAGGATCTGGAAATGGTCAGCTATGTGTTACAGGGGTTTGTATGGTACTTGTTATTCTATTTCTTTCGAAAAACATTCACATGCATATTAATCTAAACCCAGTCCTATTTGAACAAAGTATGAGTATGACTTTAACTCTTTTAATAAGAAGATAAACTTCTGCATTAGAATTGAACACAAAGTAGCATAGTACCTTATCAAAGAGGGCGATGTACAGTGAGAATCCAAACTGGTCCGACAGCCCGATTTTTTCCGACAGCATCTGACACAGTTCCCGCGCCGTGGTGGCTGAATCCGCCAGAAGCGTCTTCGTCGTACCATCCATGAAGGTGATCGGTAACATCAGGGGCTTCTTTGACTTGGTAGCCTGCAATGTATGTATGCGATAGCAAAATCTATGTTATCTATGAGAAGAAAAGAATGTGTGTGACACTATGGAGTAGCGAGTTCTAAGTAATGTCTATCTTATGACTTATAAATCTTTGTTGGCTACAAAAAAGTACAAACAAGTGGCAAAGGCTGCATTGGTCAAGTTACGGGTATGCAAATATTAAGAATCAAAACAAAATAAGCAAAATGTTGTAAAATGTACACCTGGGTGGAGTGAGGAAGAGCCTTTACCAAGGACACACGTGAGCCAAGAATCAAACATCTGGATCCCATGTCTGCTTGCCTATTACCTCTCAGCCATAAAAACGTATGGTAACTCACCTGAAGCTCCAGCCAGCTGGGAGGCTGGTTCCTGGTGCCGTTTACAAAGGTTCTCTTCATCCTCTCCTCACAGTAAGGAGCGTAGCCAGGCGGGCCTTCCTTGATGAAGCACTGAAGGTACTTCACAAACTGGGAAGGTGAAGAGTTCAGAAAACAGTTACAGGAATGTTTTGGATATTTTAGTACAAAGGCTCAAACTTAGGCAAGTCTCTACTACATGTAACTGACAGAGATTTGAAGAGTGCATTGGCTTCATTTGTAAGTTACTATAACCAATCTAAACTATATCAATTAACAAATTAACGTCTAATAAATATTGACCTACAAATTGTTTCAGCATATTGAGTCTCGTAGAATATTAATTTCAATAGTGTTAAATCTTGCCAGTAGCATAACCATCATTTCATGAAGCAATCCAAATTGTACCAAATTGGTCGGACCTGGGTCCTTAATTTTGCCATAGAATTGGAAAGGAGGTTTTCATTCGCAGATGACACAATTTTGTAGTTCTGTACTTGGTAAATACATGTACACATTGGAAATGCACATTTGTGATCATGTCATAAATTTGCTTTGGAGAGGTCACTGCAAAAAGTGCTCATAAGAATAAAACCACTGCTGATATTTCAAGATAATCATTATTTCTCTGCTTACCTTCTCTGAAGGAGCAAAACAGCCGATACAGAGGGACAGGAGGATCCAGCCGCGGGCGTGACTACTCTTGGAGGGGTTCTGCGTCAGCTGTTTACAAATCTGGCAGTAGATCTCATCTCTGTGGGAACAACAACATGGCATAAACAAACAGACATGACGATAAACAAACATACCTGTCAATCAAGTAACTTACATTTGGTGTTGTAAAAACATCTAAATTCAAAACTAGTAACATGACTAATATACATGTACAATGTTTTCCAGCTATTCTTTTAATCCAGTATAATTGTGCAAACAAACATGACAATAAACAAACATACTTGTCAATCAAGTAACCTACAGTCGTGTTGTAACAGGAAAACATCTTCAACTAAATTAAAAACTATTAAAATGGCTATACCTGATTGTACAATGTTTTCCGGTTATTCATTTAATCCAGTGTTGTGCAATAGGGTTAGCTACGTCATCTAAAACCAGTTAAGAGCACACATTGAAAAATAAATAACCCTAAGATCTATGCTTATGTTCTAGATATACTTACATGCACATGTAGTCATAGTGCCTTAAACTTTAACATCACAAAATCATACCACAGATATAAGATCATCATCATAACAGATCAAGTAACAGATCAAGAGAAAAACAAATTAGAAAACAAAGATCTAGAACAAGATGTACCATCACTCCTTGGGTTATTTTGAAATTTATTAGGTCTTGCAGAAAAACAAGATGCCATGTAGAAATTGATGTATCGTGTGTATTCATCATAAAACTATCTGTTGTGACAAAACATGAAGAGCAGTAGGGTCCCACACAAAGGGAAGCCTGATGAATCATTGATAAGTCCTGTACTGTTATGAACATTAATCACTGCACAAAATGTTGAGATGACGTCAGAAATATAAGGAGAAAAACATATAAGGAGAAAATGCACACAAAAAACTGATTTCCTGTGTAGCAAGTAATGCATTTTTTCTTCTTCCTTCATGAGCAAGGTTACAATGCACAAGTATCTGTGGTTTGGAATTGGTTGGTAGTTTTTGAAAGAAAGTTGTCTGGACCAAAGAATTTTGAAAAGTCAAAGTCTAGAAAGTCATGTTCTACTTGGATGTGTTTAGAGGTCCTGGAGTGAACTGGAACTAGATAAGGATGGATTTAAGGTAGGACTACCTAGATTTTGAAAATCAAGATTTGGGCAGATTTTTAAAGAATTCCTAAAATTGTAAGATCACAATCCCCTAGTAGCGTGCAAGAAATTGTAGAGAAGAATTGCAAGAAAATCCAGTAGTTCATTCTATACTTGCCTGAGGTTAGGCCGAATGATCCCAACTGTGTACGACATTTTCATGAAATTTAGAAAAAAAGCTCTAAATATTTCATATTTCAAGTATGAGGTCTCAGAACTCTTGTTTATTCTACACTTGCCTGAGGTTAGGCCTGAGGATGCCATGTCGGATGATGACGTGTAGAAAATTGTAGAATGGTAATCCCCTAGCAGCTTTACTCTAAACTGCAGATTGCAAGAAAATCCAGTAGCACTTTCTACACTTGCCTGAGGTTAGGCCTGAGGATGCCATGTCCGATGATGAAGTGTAGTTTCTCCAGGTTGGAGGTTGGCCTGTCCTCCAGCATGCTGTTGCTGTATGCTGCAACATCACCCTCAGCAAGGCGATCCCGCACCTCATCCGTGATCTTGGACTTCTTCTTCAAGGTCATGGACACCAGCTTCTTCTTCACACTTCCCTTCTTGTATCTACAAAAGTACAAGATTTCAAAGATTTTGTAAGTATACATTTTGAAACTTTAAAATATGTCTGGTAGATCTTTTTGTCAAAGCATCTTTGATTTTTTTCCCAAAGCATCTAGAGATTATTTGAAAACATTCAGCTTAATTCTCAAGACACTATGATCTCAAGATGCTTCCACAACTGTACATCATACTTGTTAATCATATGTAAAGACTTTTGAACCAAGTGCTTTAATATTGAAAATATTAGCACTTGTCAAAATGGGAAAAGTGGAATTCCAAACTTAAAAGTGGAGCCTGTCTTTGAAACAATCTCTGACAGTAGTACTCGTAAGCAAGTAGTCTGGTATATGGCTCAAAATACTTTTTTCTGCATACCTGTACTGGTGCAGGTAACACTGAAAATTACCTGCACCAGACAAATTTTACCTGCACCACTCTGAATTTATGAAGTATGGATCATACTAAAAATGTTCAGGAACCATTGCTACTTTTTCTTCTATACTAGTACTTTATAGGTGGTAACAGTCAATGCAGCTGATAACAATCCACATAGACCTACATCATATGACATTTATGTATAAAACCCAGTACATGGATCAGTGCAGGTTAGGTGCAGGTAGACACCAGAAATACCTACACTAACCTGCATATGCAGGTGGTATTTTGAGGCCTGGAGCAGAAAAATAGACTGTGAGCATCAACTGTTGCTGCAGCAGTAGTTACATATATTGAACACTACAACTTTCGATTTCCGAGACCAAGAACTTAAAAGGTCATTTGTTACTCAGGTACATGTACAGGACCAGTACTTGTACCCAAACTTCTTGTATTGAAACCTGAACCTGATGTTACATTTAGGTATGCTGCACTACTGTAAGTCTCACCTGTCAGGAACACTAGGGTTGATGCCCATCTGAATGTCCTGTAATTCCTTCTTGTACAGTCCTGACTTCTTCCCCAGCATCCTATACATTGTACATCTTATACATGTACTTGTACCAAAACCTTTGCATTGAAAGCTGTACCTGACTATGTTTATGTATGCAGCACTACAATAACTACAGTCCAAAGTCAAGTCTGTGGCCCCACCATCAGGAACGTTAGGATCAATGCCCATCTGAATGTCCTGTAGTTCCTTCTTGTACAGTCCTGACTTCTTCCCCAGCATCTTATACATGTACATTAGGGTCGATGCCCATTTGTATGTCCTGTTAGTAGTTCCTCCTTGTACCACCATGTACTTGTACCTCTGTATCGGAACCTGGATCTGATGTTACATTTAGGCTTGCAGCACTACTACAGTCCATAGTCAAGTCTATATGTCTTACCTGTCAGGAACATTAGGGTCGATGCCCATCTGTATGTCCTGTAGTTCCTTCTTGTACAGTCCCGACTTCTTCCCCAGCGTCTCATAGATCTTGGTCATGACGGGGGTGTTGTCCTGGGCCTCAGAGTTGGAGGTCATCCACTTGGGCTCGGGGAGATCCCCCATGAACCTGAGGATGGTGATCCACACGGCCAGGGCAGCCTGCAAGAACAAGAAATCCAAGATGTCATACCTCTGTGAAACATTTTTCGTTTCTGTGAACTTCTTCTTGACATTCATTATCATTTCTTTATATCTACAATGTATATATTAATATAATCTAGCCAATCCAGAAACCTTAAATGCATTTTTAACATTGGCCACTCTCATAAGGCAACAGACATGCATCCAAAATGTACAGCATGAAATCAAAAAGAGATTTCAACCTATACTGGAACCTTTGCTCTAACTTTCTGACCTCAAATTCTACTTCCTGTCAGTGTTGTCATTTTTCCTTCACTTTCTGCCACTTAACTATTTGACTAAAGCATATATCATTGTTTGAAATATGTCTAAATCAGCCAATGGCCTACCAGCACGTCTCCCTTGTGTCGTGTGAAAGGACCAGTCCTAACCTAAAATTTGACCTCAGTGTGATGACACCATTTCTCCATCAGTTCCTGATACTCAACTGTTTATCTGTGACATTAAATAATTTAAAATATGTCTGAATAAGCCAACGACATACCAGCATGTCTCCCTTGTTGTCGTGTGGAAGGAGCGATTCTGACCTAAAATTCGACCTCTACTTCCTGTCAATGTGGTGACACCATTTTCCGCTTCACGTCCTGCCATTTAACAATCTAACAATGGCATTCTATGATTTCAAGTGTGTCCGAATCTGCCAATGACCTACCAGCATGTCTCCCTCATTGTCGTGTGGAAGGAGTGGCGCCTTGAGCGGTCGGCGTACGTAAGAGTGCGTTGTGCTCCCCTGGAAGTACGTAGCAGCATATTTGGAGAACTTGTACTCTGAGATGTCCTCCTCGTCCTTGGGTACCGGCAGGTGCATGGTGTCGTCTACCTCCTCCTTCTTTAGATCTTTCATTCTCTTTTCTTCCAGGTCCTTGTGTAAAAAGAAAACAATTTTTTTTTAGGATATTATAAACATATTACAGGAAATCAAGAAAGCTGAAGAGTCCGATATCAATTTCAACATTCAACAACAAACATTTTAAGAATTTTCAATAATGGCTGCAATTCATCTGCAAAATGGTTACAAGAAGCCCTCTCCTCAATCAAGGGGAAACAAAAACCCAAGTACCTATATAATCAATCAAAGTGCAAAGAATATTGAAAATATTACAGTTTTGTCAATATTACGAATTAGAAAAATAATGAATGTCATAAGGGATTGCAACATTCACTGTTTCAATCTTAATACACGTACATGTGTATCTACATGTACAAAGAATAAAATATTCATTCATTTTCAGAAATCAATTAGTGAAATATTGGCCAAACATTTCTGCTATTATAATACTGTACATTCAATATCTCACAATTTTAACCTATATATAAGCATAATTGCAAAAATACAGACTTTGTTTATGAAAGAATCTATGCCATAAAGTCCCTTGCACTTACCCTAAATGCAGTTGGTGCAGGGCCTGACTCGGCATTTGTTTCTGGCAGGAAGTTGAAGACTTCATCCACCATCTGGGAGTCGTCCACAGGGTTATCCTTCCTCTTCTCAGCGTTCTCTATCATGTCCTTCTTCTTTGCCATCTCGTATTTCTTCTGACGTTCATTCTCAAGGCTCTCGTACTCCATTTGCCTGAGTCGTTGCTGTGGGGAGGGCATTAAGGTACGAAATTTTACTTCCTCACAAAAAACAGAACCATATGGCGTTGTCAAGTACATTCTACCGAGAAATATCAAGCTCACTTCACTAGAGCAAAATATGGATCATAACGCAAATGAAATTTCTCGTTTAATATTCATAAAGGGAAGTAAAAACAGATTTTTTTCAAGTACATTCGTACACTAGGGAAATGCCAAAGTTAAGGTACAAAGGGGAACATATCAATAATTCATAACCCATATATCCATGGTGTTCATTAATTCTACTAGTCTGTATTATGTTTTACAGCAGCTGCTATGTAGGGCGACCTTTGGGCAGTCAACAACTTTGTCTGAAGCTTGTTGATTGTGTGACTGGGATAGGTGAAATCTTTACTCGTTACTTCAACTGTAAAATTTGAAACCATTACAAGTACCCCACATCATGCCAATCAAAAAATAGCATTCCAAAGAACCATCATCAAACAACCCACGTAAAATCAATAAACATGTCTATGACCTGACAACAATCTGTTTTTGAGAGGCCTTTAGAAGTGATTGACATGGTAAAAAAATGATAAACCAAGCAGGTTCCAGTAAATTGCAGTAGCAGAGGAAAGGAGGTTTTAACTTTGCAGTGTCTTGAAGTTGAGGTTGAAACAATACCTGCAGTACTGTAGTATTTGAATATACATTGGAGATTTATATTTACAGTGAAAACAAATAAATCACTGCAAAGATTTACAGTATGAACTGACAAAGATGATCTTTCGTGAATTCATACTGAAATTTTTGCTTTGTTTTTAAGTAAACCTCGTACTATTCTAGGTGAGAGGTCTCATTGCAAATTTGTCAGACGTCAAACACACATGCATGCTTTGTTCCATTGTGTTACTATGCTGCAAATTGCCACAAACCTGGTGACGCTTTTCTGCCTCTTCTTTCGCCTTCTTTGCTCCCATTTGCTGCCGAAGTCGTGCCTCTTCCTCCAACCGCAGTCGCTCAGCCTCCATGCGCCGCTTGTTCTGTAGAACAAAAAATAAGGACAAGATCCTGTCAGTCTCAGTCTGTTTTTTCACCAGGAGGATATTTCCATGTTAGAAAGCATTTCCAACTTATTTCTTCAACAGACTCATTGCAAATTTCATAAAATACAGAAGTTATTATGATAGCATCTCCTGCAAAAGTGGTACTACTGGAGATAGAAGGGTCATTTTGTGAACAAGGTCGACAGAGATTGACCGAAAATTTAGAGGGTTAAGTCCCTATACTTTGATTCAGTGTTGGAAGTAAGGTGTTAGCTTTTGATGAACTTTCATACTGCTACTACTTAGTTACAGCATGTTGTAAAAGTGAGTGTATGAGCCTTTCAAAAGGACATATCTAGATAGGCCATTCCATGCCACCAATGCATCACACATTAAGCTCACAATACCGTGAACTACTGTACAAATATCATCAGGATTGCACACCTCTATTTTCAGCTTCTGATACTGTTTCCGAGCAATGTATCCCCGGAAGCCTGACTGGATCTTGACGATGCTGTGCATCCTCTTGGAGAAGTCCTTCCGAGCTGTGTAACCACGGCAACGGGCCTGGAAGCCCACGATCCTCTTGCGCAGGAAGTTGTAGTGGTAGGACAAGATCCGCGCCCGGAAGAGAGCTTGTAGACGGGCATACCCAATCTTCATCTGTAGAGCAGAAAGAAAACAAATGTTAAACGTTCTTTGGTGTAACTGAACATAAGGATCATATTATACATGTATCAACTAAATTAACACTGTTGCTGGTCAAATAATCATTTAGTCTTTTACATGTAGATAAGATTATAATATATGTCATCTAAAGACTACGTAATAGAAAAGCTATGTTAATTTGTCTTCTACTGTTTCAAGAAGAGAGAAGAGACCCTGTAGTTTTGGATAGGATGTAACGTTGCTTTTCTTCATTTCTACTTTAAGTTATCTAACTGAGTGCATTTAGCCCATGTTGGGCATGGATATGCAATAAAGATCATTGTCATATTCAAATTCAACTACATTGTGTACACCATATTATCTAAAAACATTGTTATCTGTCTGATGTAAACCTTACAAAAAGCTTACAAACTACACAAAATTGGAGACTCATAAGCATTCTCACTCACAGCATGGTATCTCTTCCTCTCCCTGTGCCCTCTCCAGGCAGTCTGGATCTTCAGAGCCCCTGACTTCATCTTGAGGAATCGTCTGCGGTAGAACCAGCCTCGCACCATCTTCTGGATCAGGACCACCCGGCGGGTCAGCGCGTGGTCACGTTCAATCTCCAGCGTGGCGTCATGCTCGTCCTGTTTGGAGAGAAGAAAAAAATTGACGATTCTTGGTGGAAGTCAATGATGTTGGCACATTGATGCACAAATCCGCAGTGTGTTTTTGGCACACATTTAGACACATTAGCCAAAAAGGGCTTGGTGGGCGTCACTCCACCAGAACGGAAAGTCGTATTAAGTGCCTTTCCCAAGGGCACAACGATGGAGCATGGTGGGTATCGAACTCGGACCTTTCTATTCCGAGTCGAACACTCTACCAGTTGCACCACACCAATGCCACTGTTTGGAGAGAGAAGTTAATTTTTCTCTAAATCTGAATGATTTACATTTTATGATTGATGCAATACAATCCATTCATGTACAATACATAACAGTACAACACAACAAGAATAATTCTCAATAGGAAAAAAACAACAACTTAAACTGTTACATCAACTCTCTTCCAGGAACTATGAGACTGCCACATTAGAAAAAAGTGTTATTGAGGCCTTCTCAAGATTATGTCTTAAACACCTGGATATCTGAAGTATGCATATATTATGTATATACCACAACCAAGGATTAATTGCTGCAAATGTGGCAGTCTTTTGGAACTTGGCAGAATCATACTAGATGACATTACACTTGTTATGCAAAATAAGTCACAATTGATTGTCATACCTTCAGGAAGATTTTCGTCTTGCCGATCTGCCAGTCCTTATCCCCAAGGATCGCCTTGGCAATTTTTTCCGATGCAGACTTGCACTCGGTCTTGTGTGAGGGGCCCACGCCGTTGACCAGGATGCGGTACCGGTCCACGAACTGTGCGAAGGTGTGGCGGATGGGGTATCCCATGCGCCGGATACGGATGGTCTCCATCATGCCGGAGTAGCGCAGCTGGCGCACACATAGCTCACGGTCAAACATCTGGGATTGAACAAAACAGTTACATGTAAAATATCATCAAATATGGAATTTTCTTCATGTTGTTGAAAATAAGCTTCAAGCTTACATAATGATTGTGTAATTTAAGAAAATGCAGCTTAACTCAAATATATTTCTACTTTCTTGTAATCTTGTTTCTTCGTATAAATGCAATACCAAACATTTTTGCCCTGGCTTTTTTTAGTTCGCAGTGAAGTACATGTAGTCAACCACGAACTCAAACCCATAACATGCGCCTGGCTCAAGCACGTTTCCCCAATATACCACCCTGCCCTTGGGGAGATGATCCTGGTTGGAGATTTCTCCTCCTTCAGACTTTGACTTTGACATCATATATATTTGACATCATATATTTGGCATCCTCCTACACAGGGATATGCCCTGCTCTTTCAACCGTCACTCTTAGTTCCTGTGGACGTCCCCCCCAAACCAGCCAATCAGAGAATAGGCTTTCCGTTTTCAAAAGCTGTCTCGCATGTATAAGGATAATCTCGCATGTATAAGGGTAATATTTATAAGCAGGGTGGTCAGGAACTAAGGGTGATGGTTGAAAGAGCGGGGCACATTCAGACAGGCAGTTTGGCTGTTGGATGTCATTGTGTAGGAGGATGATATTTGACAGCCAGTAGGAATACTCACACTAGGTTTCTTGAACTCATTGGGTTTGACACACCGTACAAAGAACGGCTGGCAGGCACCCAGGGTCCTCATCAAAAGCTCCAAGGACTTCTTGAACTGGGCTCCGAGAGTTGGAGACTTTTTTCTTGTCTCTGTGCCCTGCAATGAATATTAAGAAAAATTATAAGTAAATAGACGAATCCTGGCTGTCATTACAGTTAGCAGTTCAACCAATGATAGCACGGCAGTTAGCAGTTTGACCAATGATGGCACGGCAGTTAGCAGTTTAACCAAGGAGAGCATTGCTGCATGTCAGTCAAATGTTTGCATTTTCTAGTAACTGGAAGAACAAAATTATTTCCCTAGACCTTACCATAACGATGTCCTTTTGGAACAAGCCCTTGAGGAATTTGTTGTTGGATGTTTGAACCAAGTCCAGCAGGTCTGCGTGGAACCTGTCTCTGTTCTTCTCCAGAAAACCTACAGAAAAACATCCATACTTCAGCAGGTATCCATACATTCTTTAAGCCCAAAATTATTGTCACACATCATGAACCTCAATCGGCTGACAAGGCAGCTTAAACTCCTAATAGATTCAAATATAATTCAATCTCAACAACTGCATAAAGATTGCGACGTCTAGTGATGCTGAAAAAGAGTGATGGATGTCACTCGAAACGTTCGGAAGTAAATCTCTGTTTTTTTTACCCAGTTGTTGAGATTGAATTGTATTTGAATATTGTTTACCTGGATGTCTAACCTTCATAAATGTAAGTCCAAAAATAATGACATTATTGGCCTATCATAATCGCAGAGTTTTTAGAGATTGTCGGACATTTGCAAGTCCCTTATACCTAGACCATGCTTGATGCATGTCTGGACGTGTTTTCTGTATGCTCTCACTTTGAAATATTACCCACAATGAGAAGTTAGCACCATGAACTGGCTTAACGCAGGGAACTGTACCTCTGGTATCGTAGTACACGTCACCAGCGAAGTGGACAACGCCAAAGTGGACGTTGATGTCAGACTTAGCCTGGATGAAGTGGGAGTTCCGGCCGTGCTGCTTGTGTAGCTTCTGCAGCATGGTCTTGTCTGAGCCCTGGGGGAAGGGGGTGGGGGTCATCAAGGTGGTTGCTAACAATGATATATACTCGTCTTAGTTGCAAATGTACAGTTCTCATCTATCAAAAACTGTCATTGGCACACCAAATCAGTGTGTGTCCTCACTAATGTTCTTGTATGTATCATTCCTTTGTGCCTTGTCTGCTGCACCCCATTTCAGCATGTACAAATGAATAGGGTGCCATCTTGACATTCTGATTGAAGTACTGTAACAGTTTTACATCGTCAATCTGGCAGTCTAGAAGGTGGTCACTGAGGAAGGTAATTATGAATCTTTTCACCTCAAATGAAGTTAGCTCAAGGATCAAAGAATTTTATACTATTTTTATTTACAAACTTTGGGCAATCCACTAGGTTCTTTTTTTCAATTGGTTTTTGCAGTTTAAAAATCATTCTTCCTCTTCTTCAGTCTTCCAATACAGAAAAAAATGAAAAAGGGAAGACCACGTCACATACATGATCCTTCTACATGACTTTGATTGTAAGATAACACCATACAGACCTTGGGGAAACGACTCTCTTCATCGATGAGAGCGATGATGTTCATAGGTTTGACAGCGATCATGTCCAGACACTCCTGGTTATCCACAAACTCAATGTGCTGCCAGCTGATGTGTTCTGCATCATACTCAGCCTGATGTTTAAACAACAGCAGCAGTTAAGTAAAAAGATGGTATTTTACTGCAAAAAGTTGTTACAAGTTTTTTAAGATAGTAAAAAGATTAACTCAGCCAACCCGCTCTAATTTAATGTTAAGCATTGTCAGAACATTATCAATGAAGTGTATTACTAACTGGTTGCTTTATTTCTATGTAGCACGTCATTTGGTAGCCAGAATTCAATGTCAAGTAATTATAACAGTGACTTTACAAATAACACTCATTGTGAAGTTGCAAAAGAGCTCCCGGTTGTGTCAATGTTCACAGCCTATTTTTTTTAAAATGCCCATAGAATACAATGAAACAATCCAATAAACTTGTTCCCCAAACCTTTTGCAACACAAGCCAATTTACCATTTAGTGTTTTCGGCTTTACTAGTACTGTTTATCTGTTGCTAGGAGAGCCATGCAGACCCTCTTAGTAATGTCACTTGCTACATGGGTTAAGCTTCTTACTTCTCTGCATTGTTAAAGATAAGATCATCATAGCTTACCTGTTCCAGCTTGAAGATGTGCCTCACAAAGAATTGTTGTAGGTTCTCATTGGCAAAGTTGATGCACAGCTGCTCAAAGCTAAACATTAAGAAATAAACATATTGATATAAATTGAGCAAAGCCTCAACAAGTATCAAAATGTGCATGCAAAAAGTATCAGCTCAAGACTTAGGATACCGGTAGCCATTATGTATATTTAGGGTAACCTAATATTTACTGCAATAACTTTTCATACATTTTGTAAGTGACATATCAAATTCTATACTGATATCAAATGTAGATTGCAAGTTTATGACAGTTAGAAACATCACATTACATTGAATATGTACAATCATACAGCATGGTTCGGTAGGTATATTCACCTGTTGGTCCCAAAGTTTTCAAATCCAAAGATGTCGAGTACTCCGATGGACAAGCGGACGTGCTTGGGGTTCTCTAGCGGCTGGTAGATGGCGTTGTTGATCTTGTCCACGAGCCAGACGAACATGCGGCCGTACGTGCCCTTACAGAAGGCATCGCGTACGTCGGAGGCCTGGTCTGCGTTGAGAGGGGAGGTGACACTCTCGCCTCGAGTGATGAGGGTGTGCGTGGTGAGGGCGTTCAGCAAGTCTTCTTCATTCAACTGTAAGATACAAAGCAAAGGTGTAATAAGAATGAGGCAATCAGAGATAGCAGCCTTCACCCCATTACTCATACTGCTTTGCAACCCTTCCAATCACAAAGACAAATTTTGAAATAATAGTACACTAATGATGCACACATTTAGACATTTTCCAAAGACCACAAAAATGCAGAATGTTTTCCCTGAAGCCTTTTGTCAAGCTACTCTCACAAAGTACTGTACCATTAGGCACGCCCTATAGTATTATATGCGACTAAAAAGAAGAAAAAGGGTTTTGCTAATGATAATCGCAGTAATGGACCTAGACAAACCTCCATGAGTTTAGCAGATGATGATAGGCCTGTGGCATCCACCAACTCACAGGCATCGAGGTTATCTATGGATGAGCCTACGGACACAAAGGTTACAAGTCAATGAGAATCTTTCATTGAGGTGTGTAGTGCAGAGTTGACAGCTGACTTTGCGCCCCATCATCAATAACAATATCTCACCCAGACTGATTGTCTGGAAACTTGAGCATACACCTAAGGCTTAGGTCCCAATTGCACCGGTGCCCGTCAGGGATGAAGCCACGATCGGGCTCCGAAGCTACACATTTGTCCCAGTGGACTGCTGGGTACAATGGGGGTACCACTCAGTGTTCCCAACGGGTAGGTCACGGTGTCTATTCGTTACTGGGTCCTGGGCTCATTTTAAGCCCGATTTAAATTCAACCCGGTGCCCGGGTTTGCCCAAAAATAGCCTGTGAGCTGCAAGGTGTCCCGTGGGGCCACAAAGGGGTAACACCCAAAAGTGACAAAATACAACTTGTGAACTGCTTTAGCAGGGCTCCTATTTCCAATTGGGACTTAAGCCTTACATTACACAAAATGTACTTTCTGGGTGATACTATGCATTTCTTATCCCTCTAATAAAATGTTAATTGGAACAGAAAATATCAAACCAAGTATGACCTTACTTTCGAACTGCAGGTTGCCAAGATGCAGGATGGAGGACAGGAGCTTGTACAGTTCCCACTGTTCCGCGTCAGAGATCATCAGCACCTTCATGGCCGACCGGATCGCGGCGAAGTCTGTCACGTCATCTCGACCGTCAGCAACGAGACAGTCTCCCTGAAAATATTCATACAAGAATGTTTATAAGAATGTTTATAACCACTTTTTGTGTGACTATATCTTAATGTATGTGGATGTTAGGCTTTGATATATTTATTGTGGTCTAATTGTGATGAAATCTGCCATGTAACTTAATACTTTTTACTTCACTTTGCTCAAGCTCTCATTCAAAGCAGGCTTGAAAGTGTTCTCCATCTTGCCCTATCGTCCATCAGGGAATAGATTTCCTTCACTTTGGTCAAGTTGGTATCAGGTCTCAGGTTATAAATTATAAGGAAAGTTTAATAAAACCAGGTTCCTAGGTCACCCCGTCCATTGAGCGTTTTTGAAATTCAGATTTGAATCAGCAATGACCCAAAAAACTAAAAGATGTGGTCTCACCATTGTCAAATAGGCATAGTCCTGAGGCTTGGTAAGGTGTAAAAAGATGTGAACTCACCATTGTCAGATAGGCATAGTCCTGAGGCTTGGTGAGGTGCAGTCTTCGCTTGTCGTCTGCCTGTAGCCCAGCCAGCATGCAGTAGAAGATGTGATAGTTGCGTTCTTCTGTTTGCTGGAAAAACAAAGTAAAAAGTTCTTCAGAGCTATCCATATCAATGGCTCTCTCAGCACATGCCACAATGTATTTGGCACTATGGGGTATTTACGTGACTCAGGTACCATACAGGAGTCACATGTATGGTACATATATGAAAGACATTGAGATATTCTGGCAGTTGTTGGTTAACTAACTCATGAATATAAAGGTCCCTGACTTGTAAGCAATTCTTTTCTAGACCTAATATTCTCAGGCTTAATATGTGTTCAGAGGTGTTTGTCAATGTTTCAGAGGCCTTCAATATTGACATATTACTGTTAAAAGTCTGTGGTTGAAAATTCCATAGTACAGTAGATATAGAAAACATGTGCTGGCAGTGTCATGATTTTGCAATTAGAGATCACCAGGAAAATAAAACCACTGCAAACATTTAAAGAATTACAGTAAATAAACAAACAAACAGACAAACAAACCTGATAACAGAGCCTGGACTTTTCTAACAGGTACTGTTCTATCTTAGCTCCCTCTATTGCACCGTTCTGGTTGAAGTGGATGTCAATGTACTTCCCGAAGCGACTGGAGTTGTCATTCCGAATGGTCTTGGCATTTCCAAATGCTGGCATGCAAAACATGCAGATGAAAGGAAGTTTGGTTACAGGACAAGTTGATAGAAAAGACATATATCTGCCACAGAAGGATTGGATTCGAAAGGGGGATAAAGAACAAATTTTGAAAAGCGTGACAGTAGTTTCATCAGGAGTTTGCCCAGCTCCTATACCAATTTTTGATTGAATCAGGCAAAATTACCATGTCTGGTGTGAAATAATGTTCCATTTAGGACAAATCACATCAGCAGGTGATAATATATAAATTTGTAAATAGGGTTGCTGTGATCTGGGAAAGAAAATCTAGGGCTGGGCAAAACCCTGAGTTTCATGGAGGAACATTCTCTCATGCCAGGTCTGCAGCTTGTATATATCAATCAATGACCCTGGTGTATAGGCCAATCAGATACTCACCCTCCTGTTCTTGGAGGGAGAGTTACCAGCCAATCATGTTGCCTCTTGACCATAGGCAGTGATGTGATTGGCTGGAAAAGACCAGCTATCACAGAAAGAAGGATAAATTGCAGGCCCATATGCCAGGGCTGTTGCTTGACATATACACACAGCAAATCTGGAATGGGAGTATGTGAAAGAAAGGAGATACGAAAGTGGCAGGGTTGAAACATGGTTGGTTGAGGGGTGCCATGATCTTTTACAGGAGGAAAAGATATACTAGCTGAAATCAAGGGAACACAAAGAGTTAAAGATCTGACTTATGTGGTTCTGAAGATATATGCATCTGAGTAGTATCTTCCTCATATGTATCTGAGAAAGACAGTTGAGGGGATTGTTTAGAATAACAAAAAAAGCAATGTCCTTAAGTAGCAAATCAGACAAAATTACTAAAATAACTTAAAATCAGGTACATGTAACAGTGAGGTGCATAGCGAATAAACAGGGTCCCAGCCTGATGCCCAAAATCTGACCCACAGTATGGCTGGTGCCGAGGTAATACAGAATTTATGTCTTACCAACTGCAAAATGCACTAGAAGTTGAAATAATGTTGGTGTCCTTAAAAAGAAATGTTGTATTCAAATTTTGGGCAGTGGCGCACGCACTGCATGTTGAATCATTCAACGTGAGCCCTTGTAAAACGAGTATAATTGTAGCCAATCCAGAACACCCACATAGATTGAATGTTATCATGATCCACATCTGAAATAATCCTAGGTATCAGGTACCCAGACCATACCTTCCATGACAGGGTTGGCCTCCAGAATCTGCTGTTCGATCCAGGAGTGTTGTCCACTGATGGCCGCCAGAAACTGTAGGATGAGTTTGGTGCTCTCTGTTTTCCCTGCCCCACTTTCTCCACTACATAACAAGTAATTTTCACACAGCCATGAAATATGTATCACGAGGAATACAGCAAGGCAGATGGTAAACATCCATTTTCTTATCAATGAAAATGTTCAATGTAACATGGTGCATGAGTGTGGTGCTGATTTCTTGGTTGTTGTTGTTCTTCAAGAACTCCCTACACTGGCTGAAATAAAAATTTGTAATATTTTGTTTCCTGGTACATTGTAGGTCTTAATTACTCAGGAACCTACAAAAAAAGCAGATTGGAGCTGAAAACATCTTTTACCAAATGTAGAATTATAAGGTTTGGTCAAGAATCAGCAAAAAAACAACGGCAAAGTGAAAAGGTTCAGTCAATTAACAACAAAACTGACCACACTGAATCACCAAACTTTAAAGGAAAATTTATGAAGACATGCTTAAAGTGTATTCTCCTTGGAACAGCATCTAATATATGCTTGCTTACTAAGGAAGAACATTCAAACTCCATAAAAGTAACATTTTTCACAACAAATAACATCCGTAGAATTCTGTTGTCCTATTCAAACCAGATCCTGTGCCCATGATGCAAAGGTACATCCTCCCACAATGCAGTGCAGTCCAGCAGTTGAGGCAGTGGTTGCCACGGAAACAGCTGCGTATTATCAGGGTGAATCCAGGTCACATTCGGTGGTGGGCAAGGTCAAACCGTCAGTCGCGATTGCCCCAAAGCCTCCGACCGCCGTCACACCTTTTTGTCTCCCAAAAGGCACCACCATCAAATTCCTTTCACCCAGAAATCACTGCAAGGTGCCCAGGTGGCCCTCAATACTGGGTGGGATTTGAACAACACCATTTGGTCAAAAGTCAGTGAAGAATGTCTGGAAGAAAACTGGTCAAGTGAAACTGTGCAGTATTGTTGTGTAGCAGTGTACTTGAGTCACCATTTTCTTGTCAACTGCATGAGGTACAAAAACGTGTAGTTGACACAAAAATGTGGCTGATGTACTGTGCACAACAATATTGCACAGTTACACATGGCCAGTCCTCTGTTACACATTCTTGGCTAACTTACTATCAAATGGCATTGTCCAAATCATACCCAGTATTGACAGCACCTAGGCTCCAGGTTGTCACTGCTGCTATTTTCGGGTAAACGGATTTGATGGCAGTGATAGGACGATGATGTAGAATGGATTATATGGAAGACATTTGGATGAAGCAACAAAGTCCGACTGACAAGTTGAATACAGTCATGACAACTTGTGCAGAGGGAACGTGTGGTCAGCTGTAGGACAGGAATGTCCAGATGAGGTAAGGAGAGGTTGTGAAAGTTTTTGTTTTTTCCTTCTGAAGAATTCTTGTAGTATACACAAGAAACATAACGATCAGACTTTTTGCTTTGACAGGCTCAGTTGATAACATATTGGGAACAGTCTTGCACAATATCTATGTTCATTCTTGAGCTTGAATTTTGTAAAAAAAAAAAAAGCTTACAAAATAAAAATAAAATGACAAGCTTATTTCCTTTTCCTTAAACATATCCTTTGGATTTGTGAGGCTTTAGAAATTAAGAGTGGTCTTCAGTTGTAGCTCTTATTTTAAAACTTTTCCCCATTATCAAAGTACAAATGTAATACACATATAGAGGTAAGAAAATAGCAAGTGCACACATACGGCTGCTTTTCAAACATTACTGTATGCAGAAGACATGCAGCAAGCATTAGTAAATAGAGCCATTTTATGGCAAACACCTGCACTTGTAACAAATAGTGTCAAAATGTAGTGTTTCATTAGATTGCATGTGTTCAACACAAAGTCATATTAACCTATATATGACAACATCAAAAGACTTTGCATGCTAGCTGTCAACATACATGTATTTGAACCATGCAAAGTCATATTTTCATGACTTTTCAGGGACAGCACAGACATGCGATATACACTACATGTACATGTATCACATTGATACATGTGTATATCAGCAACAATTTTGAATTGACAAAAAAACACAAACGTACTGGAAACCAACAGTTATATGTGGTGCGCTTTTCCTTTGAAAGGAACATTAAGTGTCATCATAGAAGCTGAGAATGCACGGATATGGTTTTCGTGAGAGCAATATTTATTGTTAGCAATGGAAGCCCGTGTTAGCTGCAAAAGAACAGTGATTACTTGATGTGTTACGGCTTCCATCATTGTTTTTCCTGTTTATGGAAAAATTGATTTTTGCAGTCATGCGTGAATGAAACTGAAAATTCAAATGTCTCACACATGACAAAGTGATATATGAAAATGTAATGAGGTGTAAACAATCAAAATTGTCAGCAGTGTTTAGAGGACAAAACATTTTTCATAGACCGATCCTGACTGTCATTCACAATTAGTACTTCATCCAATGATAGCATAGCAATGAGCAGTTCAACCAATGAGTTCTGTAGCAGCAAGTTTGTCAACTATGTTTGATTTCTACAATTTGAAGGACTTAACTGAAGATTTGACAGAAGGGTTATAGGATCGGTCTATTGAAGGGTAGGGTTTGATGTGTATTAATCAAGTCTGACAATTATTGAATTGATTGTCATAACTTAATTGTTCAATTTGGATGGAAATTACATACAAATAACATGAAACATAAGTGTTCAATAATTGAGACCCATTTTTGACATATTAGGCTGAAATTTGGGTCACATATTAAGATATCAATTAAAGGATGGGGTGTCAAGTGTCATATACATGTCATTATAGATTTAAACCATTTTTGCCATCATCTACTGCCATTATAAGCTGGGATTTCAGTTATCAATCTACATTAACATTGATAGGATCAATATCTACATGTATTGTGCAGGTTTCTAATGTTATAATTGTGCATATTTCCAGCATTACTTGTTGCAACCCATGTTATTCACTAGCCTCTACCAGGCTTCGTGGTTTGGTGGTCTAATTGTAGAAATTGGTCAAATAGAGTAAATACAGTACGCTAGGGGAGTCAGCCGGCCGAGTAGGGACATTCTCCAAACCACACAGCCTGTGAGGAGTCGCTATCGTCTTTGTAGTCGACTAATCGCTATCTAATAGGTGCGAAGTGGTTAAATTACCCATTTATTGCTTTCCGACTCGCCCGTGACGGGTCTTGACAGCAGAGGCCGGTCATGGAACATGTGACAGGAAGCGGTCAGAGGTACCATCAAAACAACGCTAGATACCTATGTTACTTTATTAACTGCAGCCAACGGGCCCGAAAATAACTGTATGTTTGCGAAAATAGATTGTCCTACCACCATGAGCGGGCCATTAGCACATGGTCGCGGCACCGTCCGCACGGAAACCTTCTTTCAAATCCGGCAACGCGGCAAAAATGACTGGTTCATTTTAGTAATTTCACCCATGAAAATAACGTCTGTGATTTTGTTTATCTCATGGTATGGGTTTGAGAAGTCCCATACCTTCTGATAAATGAGAAATTTCCCGAGAAAAACAAGTTATAACAAATCACCCGCGCTTGTTGTCACGTTTGTTGATTGTCGGGCTACTTCACTAAAAGCATGGGCGAGCAGTTTGTTAAAAAGAAACACAGACGCCTTTATTTAAATAAATATTATGAAGTCATAAACTTTTTTATATTTTTTTCCTTTAAATCTTTAACGAATAAACGTACAATTCATTTGTAAGGTTAAATGTAGAGAATAATGATACTGCACGCATCGCTTCTACCCGCATTACAGTAGGCTATCCCAATGACCCGTATTGACCTCGCGAGCGCAATGCTGAAATTTCGGGCCGTCAAAACACAAGCCGAAAAGGCCATCTTCTACGGTGATTTCCCGACAATTATCATTGAAAATCGATGTTGCTACACCTTTGAAAATGACGTAGTCGTCTTCGGCAATATTTTTATCGCATGCGTTTTGTTGTCGTTCTTATTTTCACTTTTGTCCCAGACCCAGCTGTTCCACGCGCCCGCCGCGCCCCACTGGGCGCTGGACGATTTACGACTTAAATTATCTCCAGCGCTGAGCTACTTCCTTTGTACAAATAATTGGGGGATTAATTCTATATCGTGTGTTCTTACCGACTCCTCACAGGCTGTGTGGTTTGGAGAATGTCCCTACTCGGCCGGCTGACTCCCCTAGCGTACTGTATTTACTCTATTTGACCAATTTCTACAATTAGACCACCAAACCACGAAGCCTGGTAGAGGCTAGTTATTCACCCACATTCATTGTGCAGATTAGTTGATGTTAGAATAAAAAAGCAACTGCTTGACAAAGCATTGTGATTTTGTTAAAAGCAAAATTCTTTGAATGTGTTAAAAAAAGCTGTTAGATTTGGTGTTAGATTAGATTATTGTTTGGTAATAAACCATAATCAGGCTAGAATATTTCTTGTAGCTTGCTGCAAAGAGAAGAAGCTAGAAGCAAAGTAGGTTGAGGACAGTTTGAAAAGAATAAATCAATAGCAGGCAAAGGCGCTTAACAATCATTACAATTATATATTGCAGAGCAAAGAGGGAAATTTTGACAGACACCATAATTTTAGAATGTTGACAAGAAAAAAATCAAAATTAAAATCAGCTACAGCAAAAAGAAAAAACTCTAGAGCCTGTCTATTTGATTCTACATTGCGACATTTTGAAAAAAATGAAGAAAAAAATCAAAGAAACTTTAGAGCCTGTACAATTCTTTCTACCATGCAAAATTCAAAACAAAATTTAAAGATTAAAGAGAGCAAAAGGATTCAAAGTATGAGTGTGAAGTATAAAGACGTGATATCAAATAAAATCATAATGGAGATTTCCTAGTCATGAGACAAACATATTGAAGATTTGAGAGTGAGATGATCGTAAGATGGAGAACATGTGAGATGAAAAGAGAATTGAAGATCAGATTTGGGAGACGGAGGAAAGATGTGGTAGAAAAGCAAGAGAATTGAAGACACAATTAAGACAGAAACAGTCTTTTAAGACTTGTCTTGACAAGTGAGGTAAGGACAAGAGAATTGACGATCAGATTTAAGAGGAGAGACGATCTTGAGACGAAGGACAGGCATTGTGAAGACACAAGACAGTTGATGATTAGATTGAAGAAGAGAGATGATCTTAAGATGGAGGACAGGTAAGGACAAGAGAATTGATGATCAGATTTAAGAAGAGAGGCGATCTTATGACGGAGGACAGGTGTGTTGGAGAGACAAGAAGGTTTGGCAAGAGGGAGGCCGAAGCAACCGTGCTGTGATTCGCTGCTGGCTTGGCTCCGCCCATCACAGAGGTGACCTTTACCTAATAATGACACACTGGTCCCGCTTGGCTCGCAGCATATTGAAGTAGGCATTGTCTGCAATACTGAAGATGTGTGGGGGGAGCTCTCCGATCTTCTTGTTGGTGTACTGTTGGATCTGCTCTGCTGTGTAGATCGGGAGGACCTGATAGGGGTTTACAGCCACCAGGATAGACCCTGTGTAGGTCTAGAGAGGAGAGGAAGATAAAATCAAATTTGTGATTATATAAACACATATTGGCAGGTGAAATAAAACCCAAAGGAATTTTTTCAAGCATGTTGGCAAATGGGGTAAACTTCTGTTGAATGTTTACATTTCATTTTATTCATTATCACAAATCAAAAGGTTTGAGACCTCATCAAGTATTAATAGTTATTATTCTAAAACTGAGAATTTCTGTCAGTGATGACAGGACATGAAACATAGATAATGAAATAACCTTTTCTTGGATCTTTGACCTAACGTCCTGTCAGTGTCCCTGCCTAGCATGTGGAAACCAGCAGCTCTAACTGCATTCAAATATGGACTACAGACACATAAGAGACAAACCAACAGTCATACTGAAAACAAAACCTCCATATACGGAGGTAAAAAGAAACCAAAAACCTTCTCTTACATATATCTGGTTGGCGTTGTATCTGACGAGGAGGTTCCTGAGGATGCCTGCCTCGTGAAGGTCTCCCAGCCGGATCATGTCCTCCACTCCCTCCACTGACGAGGGGTGCATGACACGCAGCTTACTCGCACTGGCCGCAGGGATCCAGTGTTCCTGGGGATCAAAACATCCTTCGTCAAAACTCACAGCTTACATGACCTAAAAAAACTCATGCAACATTGAGACATTTCAAACGCTGGAAATCAAAACACTCTTCGTTAAAACTTACAGCTGGCATAAACTCAAATACATGCAAGGTTGCGATGTATTTGACTCTGTGAATCAAAACACTCTTTGTCAAAACATACAGCTTGCCCGAACTCAAAAAACTCAGGCAAGGTTGAGACATTTTAACAAGTGTGTATCTTAAACTTAACCTTCTCTTTGCCTAACCCTGATGCCAATGAAGAACTGGTAGCCCAACAGCTCAGTGTTTAAACGATTTAGAGGGGCCTGCTTTGACTGAAAGTTTGAGTGGGGTATCATCAATGCTCTAACTGTCTAAGATGCATTCAGAATGGCAGCGGCTATCTATTTGGCAAGTAGCTTTGCTTTACTGAAATTCATGTGCCAATTATGCTTCAAGTTGAATATTGCACTCTACGTTAAATGTCAACAGTTGTGCTACAAATTACGTGGCATTAAAACGACTGATTATGTTCTACGGAAAAGGGGATGCATGCAATATACATGCAAGGTTAAGGTTGTGACATACTAGTATCAAACTTTTGAAAAAATTGCATGTCTTAATATTTAAGCATGGCAACTTCGAATTAATACTTTCTAATTGTTGCAATTTAGAGCACTGAAGTACTTACACATTAATTTTGGCCATGTATATACTAACTAATTTTGTTGAAGTGCACTGCAGAACACAACACAACACAAAAAGTGTGGATCTCCCAGAGCATACAACAAAAAGTACTGTTGAATTTGAATCGACCTAATTCTGTTACAGTAGGCTGATTTGTCTGCTGTTTTTGCCTGCACCAGTCAGGGCTGTATCACCAAAGGTTGGCGAGTCAGGGCCCTCGCGTGATGCTCGCTAGCAACATGGGACCTGGGAGTCTGACATGTAATGGAAGTAATTAGGTTACCCTACTGTGGGCCACAGGAAAATTAGATTTTATATGTTACTTTACATGGCGAACACTGATTACTGTGTCAGACTTGGCAAATAAGGGGGTAACGTAAGTCTAGGGTTTTATCCCACTTTTCTGCTACATTTTTATCCAGAGCTTATGGCACTGTTATCTGTTTTAGAATTGTCAAAATGTGCAATTTTTTTAGAATATGGTATAAGAATATTATTGTGAACATGATTGTGTTATCAGTTAGCAAGATATTACCTAAAACAAGCAATGACTTCAAAATAATCCAAAGAATTTTTCTACCCCTTAGACTTTTGAAAAGAGGTATCATTATCAAACTCTTAAAAATTCTGATCTGTGTAATTAAGATAAATGCTGAAACATATGTTTAACAATCATCACAATATCGTATGATGTGAGATCCAAAAAAACTTTTTCATTCCAAACAGAGAAATTTGAATGCCAATTATGCAAAATGTTAAACTGTACTTTTAAAATTTGATATAACAAAAGATTGACATAAATATCTAAAATATTCACCTGAACCATAGCTTCTATAGCAGCCCAGGGACGCTACTACATTGTACACTTGACCTCTTAAACGTGTCCTCCAAAACCGATTGAAAATTCTTTTGTTTATTTAATGTTAAACATCCATCATAGTAATGTCTAACAAAATTTTGCAAATATTGACTTATTCATTTGAACATAAAGACTCAACGTGTGGGCTACACATGAGTTGTTAAAAAAATACATTGCATTTCTAAACAACTACGAAATATATAAATAGCATATACTTCCATTATACATATAAAATTATGGGTGAATTGTAATTAATTGGTCATATACTCATAGTAATATGCCTGAAACTTGTTGAATATCCCAATGAATTTGTTCCCAAATCCTTCTACAATATCAATCGAATCATTAACAGTTCTCCTGAATTATCGTTAAGTGTTGCGAGTCCTCCAAAAAAAATTGTCATCAATCATTTCCAGGATCTCCCATACAGACCTTCAAAAAACAATTAATTTTCACCCCCAACATCTGCTTGTAGACTAGCACAGCATCAATCATTAGCAGATCCCCCTTTCAGCCCCCCTCCCCACAGGGACCATCAACAGCAGGTGTTTTCACACAAACTAGCTGCTGCCTGGTGTTTATGTTGCTGAGTGCCTGCTGTTTAGGTTCTGTAGAGGAACATTAGGAGTTTCCCCCAAGGAAATCCTTCAGGAAATAAGAGATTTACCAGTAAATTTGGCAGGTGTTATTCTACTATCAATGCAGCACCAATTTGCCTTGAGTTGAGAATTGGTACAGAAAACTGCACTGATGAGGGTAAAAGAAAAATTAAACTGTCCAGTGATCTACAAGCTTTGAAAGTATTTTCAAGACAGACTGGCTAAACTCATACATTTGTGAAATGATCTCCGAGATAGCACTACAGACCCAAGTTTCTGCATTTACCTGATTATCAGTGGCTTTGGTTTGTTTGTTATTTTGATTTTATCATAGTATGTACTGCCTTCATTTATTGTTTATTACATAAACATTAAGAACTGTTTGAAAAATAAACATGGAATTTGCAATATGCTTCTTATTAGAAGAGCTTTCAACATTTGAGGTTGAGACGAAAATGTGATTGTAGTAAATGTTATGTTTTAGCTTGGAAATGTTTTGGTTGTAGTATGTCATTCTGTTAATACACCTTTCTTTAAAACATATAAAATACAAAACAGTGAATTCCGTACCACCCAAGGTACCAGCGCCCAATTCAGGGTAGGATTGCCCAAAAGCCGGAGGGTGATCCTACCTGCGAGAGGGCTGGGACCGAGGGTGATGGAGCTCTGATGCGGAATACAGCATGTTGTGCTTTATTTATGCACGATCAGCACACGCAGCATGCCTTCAAACTATTGGAAGCCAGCGTGATAACCCAAGTTATCGTCCGGCCCAGAACACCCATATTGAACGTCATCTTGGCCCAGGTATCGACATAAACTATAAGTACTTAGCCAAGTAGATAATTTTGGGTTTCTGAAACTCACCTTTCCTTCATCGTCCAGAACTTGAACTTGACCTGTGTCTGACAACTTGACCTTAGCTCCCACAGGCACTGAGAACTCCCCATTCCCAGCCTCCAGCCACACATGGTCACCCTGCAGGGGAAACAAGGGACACATCGGAAATCATTACATACATGTGGAATAATATCAACCATACATTGAGACATTTCATCATGACTTTAGGCTGCTTGCCCATATCTATCCCTATTGTAGCTACATGGTCTCAACCATACATTGACACAACATTTCATCATCATTTTAGACTGCTTGGCCGTATCCATCGGATGATCCCTAGTACTAGTACTAGCTACTACTGGATCTCTTCTATCTGCACCCTCCTGCAAACAAAGCTCTTAATTAAATACAAAATGCAGCTGTCTTCGGTGTTCCAGATCTGTAAGTCCTGGACTAGTACCTCAATATCACAGGCAAGTTAGTCTAACTCTAAAATGCAACAAACAAATTCAAGTTGGCTCGAGGTCGACCAACACATGAATATCCATGGGTTGGCATCCACAATATCCATATGTATATCCACCGAAGGGCGCTATATCCATGGTTTGGAGGTTGCTGGCTAAGTCTACTTCCATAGCAGTCAGCAGCCCAGAGTGAATTGCTCTATGATGGTGATGGTTGCAGACAAGACTAGGAGACAACATTCTACGATTTCAACTCTTTTTTTACCATGTATGACCTTGCTTTCCTCAGCACTTTGTACTCCTGAAAATGGTGCACTGGTCACCGATGCATCGGTGAAGGTACATGTACTATGAGGTAGTTTTGTGGAACAAAAAACAGACATGCATTGCTTGCACAGGTGACAGGTGGATCTATCCTTTACTGGCCGTTCTACTGTATATCCTGAAATGTTTGCAGTGGTTTTATTTTGATTGAACTGTAAATTCATCATGTTGTAAATATGTATTTCCAGATATATCCCTACTATATCATAGAATCCTTTAAACTGGGAATTTGAATCATTACAAAAACCTCATCTTTCCTTCTAATGCAAAATTAAGTCTGCAAAAATAAAAGAATTTACAGTAAATGTATATTATTGCCATGGTAACAGGTGGCTTTAAAGATCACTTCTCATATGTGAAATCTGATCTTCTAAGACGGTAAATCAAATATCTGGCAAACCCAGATGGCTTTGTGATCCTTTTTGAGCATAAAAGTTATACATGACATGACATAACTCATATCCACACTTATATAACAGAAGTCTAAGAATGGAACAAATACGAATAGATTTCCAGCATATTTTATGTGTATTCAGATTGGGAGTGTTTGATCTGTGCACATCTGTGGCTGTTCTGCATGCCGGTTACATAAGTGTACTTCAGCTACTGTGTCAAGAGTCAGGTGACTTACACACTGGAAAACACTAGTTGGATGAAAGGGTGGGGAGGTCACAGGGAGTATAAATAACAATTGTCATTTCCAGCATAATCCAAAACTATACTAGTGTATAAACCAACTGCTTAAGAAAGGGACCAGTAAATGAACTTTCCAATAGTACATATGTTGAACTTGTTCGTGCCTTCACTGAGGGCACAAAATACTATCACTTCAAACACAGCTGGACTTAGGTGTGTTTCGGTATAGGTTTGTTTGGAAGGTCAACTTTTAGAGTTTACAGCCAAAAGATTACGATGTCATCAGGATTTCACCCTGTGACAAGGAGAAGGCAGGATCATTTAATATATTTAAGGGTCAAATGTAGTAAAACATTGGCAAAAGTTACGAATTTTGCCAAGGTTTTAAAAATACACATTTTTCTGTGCAATCTTCAAATCAAATACTGGAATAGGTATATCATATGTAGCAATATGGTAAAATGTATCAAGTATAATTCTGCATCGGAATTAGGAAAAATTCTGCTTCAGAAGCAAACAAATACTCAATCAGTTGATGTCTAACATGTGCAAATATTATGGCAGGTTGAAAGCAAACCACAATGTAGCCAGCTAACCAAGGAGGAGTGGGGCTATTATTACTGGGACCTTTGACTGTTTCCTAACCACACACAAGTGTACACTTCACCTTCTGTCTTTGGAGTCACGTTTCTTACTACAAACAGGTTTTTACAGTATGACTGAGTGGAATGCATAAATCACGTCATTTGCCCAAAGTCATAAAGGCTAACACATTCAGTAACATACAGCAGGGCATGCATGCCTTTTACCATGAGGCATGTTAGCGAGCTGTTTTAAATCACCATAAATTGTAGCTTGCTTAATCTAATTCAATGTTATATGCATTATCTTTATGATTCTACATAGAATGTTATTTGTTACCACAAATTCAATCTTGTAATAGGCAAATTATTCATAACGCAAAGTCGAACTCCAGATTGTTGTACCACAAAATTGCTTCAGACACGGACTTAAAACCTTCTTTCCTCTTATATGTCAAAATTTAAGTTTCCATGAAAATAACTGAATTTCTGTACTACAGTAGTATTTCGAGCCTGGATATTTGCAACTTCTATTCACCACGAGGGTTATACATTATATAACGATCCACATGTGAGCCAATTCTAAATGCACCAGACCAGAAAATTACAACTCTTGCCTACCCAGCAATAACTGACCAGACTGGGTTATAGATCATCTACAAATTTTATTGTCCCAATTAATTACCATTAATCATCACAGCTCAGGTCCGATTAATATGTGACGACGTTAGAACATGATATTGACGTGCCAGACAAATTAGGAATGAGATCCTTAACGAGGAAGGTCGTTAAAAGAAACGAGGCAAAATGTCAGATAGGAATGTGGCGACAACAGGTGCACTGGGGTTGCTATCAACCACCTGCTATAAAAAGGATGGGTTTGCAAACAGCCTGAATGACGGATTCGCAAATTGATTATCAATATTCATGTAGGAATTATATTAGTAAGTAACAATCTAAAAGCTGTCCTCAACCAATATATTTGCTTAAGAGTGCATGTAACATGCATTTATACCAAAGGCATTACAATTGACACTACTACTGCTATTCTGGGATCCTTGACAAATCAGTAATTCACGCATACCAAGGAAAATATTCAAACTGTTTCTAGAGCGAACTTAAAATAATAAAGAGAAAAGCTTCCTAAGTCATCCTTCCGGTACGTAAAATAAGAGATTGGACAGGACCAAGGAAACATTGTAAATTTTAAGTTGTAAGCTATGTCCTACCTGTTTACAGTGATCTAATTAAGCTGAATATTAAAAGCAAGGTGGAGCTTACAAAAAATAACATTGCTATTGTTCACATTTTAAAGCTACACAATGTATTGCATGTGTGAAAATACAAGAGTAGTATGTATGTCATTAATGATATCGCTGATCGTACATTATAAAAACTAAGTAACAAACCATGTCCTAACAGTAAACAATTACAAAATTGTAGTACTAGCAATATAATAAGCATAATGAAAATTTGTAGGCAATTGTTCCCATCGCAGACCAGGTACTAGGTCCAATATCACCTACATGTAAATACAAGATGGTAGAGCCTACATGTATGTCAATTTTTGCTAAGATGGAAAATTTTAAAATCCCAGTTAAAAGTAATAAATTACATTTTGCCAGTACACAAAATTGTCGTACTATACATAATAAAGAAGCTTTAAATGTCATCGTTCCAATCCTTTATACAGACACACTCCTACATTAGTTACTATATATATATTTAGGTAAATACAAGATGGTGGTATCTATGTCAGTGCTGGGATGGATACATAATATAAAATCCCAATAATAAATCACAATGTCCTGCTTTTCCTTGCATAAAGAGCACCGCATACAATTAGTACATGTGGAGCGACTCAAGCTGAAGTACCTCTTTCACCACCAGGGGATGCCACTGGGCCGCCCTCACACCCCACCTCACCGCCGCCATGTCTCACCGACACTGATTACAACAACTTGGATTTGTGAGGCACGGAAGGGGAGGACACGAGGGGCCTTCTTCCCAGGAATGCAGTCACAACACTCGTGCACTTGCATCAATATAAATACTACCCAGCGCCAGCGTTTCTAGCTGTGACCCCGAACGTCTCTTGCCTGATTGGTTATGGACACCAAGGGGGCATGAAAAATTGATGCACCATGCCAGGTATAAGGGAATGGTTCAAGCTGAGACACTACAGGGCAATGGTAGACTGATGCGACTTAGTAAAACCTAAAGATTTAGATGCACGGAAAAAAAAACTGCGTGCAAAAAATATGGCATAAAGTAGAATGTCATATTGGATCTGAAATTCCATAGCATACTTTGACATTTTAAATAAGTACATGTAGTGCAAAAAAGGTATTATCATTTTTTCAAACACTTAAATGTCAAGAATATTTTGTATTATATATGTCCAATAGTACCTTACTTATTGTAATAATATCTAGGTATACCAGTGTACCCATAGTCAGAAATTTAATAGGTGCAAAGCTCTAATTTTGGGCGCACTATGAACCCAGTTTCCAGCCTTGCACAATGCAGACAGAGGAGGGTGTTCCTCCAAAGTGCCTCCAAACTCATGGAGTCTTCTTTGCTTTGGAAAAAAAAAGTTTCTGATTAAGTCGACCCCACCCCTTCGTTCTCACCTCTAGAGCGGTGTTAAATTTCCCTCGTTGCTTTTCTCCCTGCCACCACGAGTCGCGTGTGTTCAAAAACATGACCTTGAATCTCGCCAGAGGTTATAATCACGTAAAACAAAAGCCAGAGACAGACTTGCTACTCCTAGATTTTGATAAACTGCCCGGAGCGAACTTCAACGCCATTTCTTTGGAACATGACTCCACTCGGCTATGCACTATTCACTTTGGCAGGGCGGCCTTTTGTATCTTTTCCAAACAGGATTTGTTTTGGGTCGAACTATTTTCCTACAACACGGGAGGGTCAAGGGTAATAGGAGAAAAAAAGGGTTTCGAATGTCCCACATTTCTCACCAGTGAGTTATCCCAACGTATTGTGAGGTGAATACATGCTTTAAACTACATCACACGAGTACTATTGAGTTACACAGAAAGCTTGTACATGAGCATGGGAGCGATATGGTAAACAGGACTTGGTGGGCCCACCCTCTATGGGTTGTTTACATTCCACTGCCCATAGTTAATCTGGGTTTCAATGGTGAGGCCTGTACAGCTAAGCAAGCACCATGTCCAGTATTTGACATTGTGTGATCGCTATGCTGTGATAGAGAATAGGCTGGACTGTTATGTGAGGCTTGGTTCTGCAAAATCATCAAGAAAAGGTAAATTTCAGCAGTTATATGCTTATTAATAATACACTTTTTGTACTTTTCTTTACATAAAGCAACACAAAAAGACTCAATAGATGTAACATTCTTGCCAAAACAAATAAACCCAGAACAATAACTGGGTCGAGTAAAGATGGATTTCTACAGAATCGGCCAGAAAGGCCAAATTTTAGCACTGAATTGCTGAAAAATACTGAAGTTTTCTACCTTACCATACTGCAATACATAATGACAAAGTCAATAAAATGTAACGTTCTTGCCAAAACAAATAAACTGACAACAAAAACCAACATCATGACATGCTCGATTGACAGATACAGAAAGTTTGTAAGAAAAGTTGCAGAACTCCTTAGAAATTTTGAAAAGTTCATCGCTGTGTCGAGCCTGCTGTGTCAGATTGAAAATCTTGAGTCCCTTCCCAGTGGTCAATAAAAAAAAGGCAGGTTTTAGCCACAGTTGGTCAGATAACCAGAAACAACACTTTTTTTGCGTCGGCCTGATGACACCATTCCATTTTCAGGCAATAGTAATAGAATGCCTGCTAATGTACAATTGATTTCGCATCAATATGGAAGCGACACCAATTTGAGGACAAATCACAAATGTTGCATGGGACATTACACAAAGGACGTAAAGGCAATATGCCATGGATTCCCAGATGGTCTGTAGCTATAGGGATCAATAAGATATGGATCAATAAACAATGGTGTGGACAACTTGTCATAACCTATTTATGTACCACCTGTTTCTAGGTACATTGCACTTATTAAGTATTCCTGGAGAAGGTAAATATGGTACACTAAATATGAATTAATTAAAAAACTACTGCAATTTAGAAATATATTCCTTAGGCCACAGTGAGTAGATTTATGGATGACATTAGTGCACTCATTAATTTTAGCCTGAATAAAAAAATAGGAAAAATGTTTCCCAAAATGAAATGGTGAACATGAGAAAGAAAATACCAAAATGGGAAAATATGTTGTGTGGTAGTCTTAATTGTACAATGTCATGTACTTGTAGAAGTAGCACTAGTGAGGTAGCCATGACTTTGTTCCAGAAAGTCATAGAAAGTGAAACTATCTGGCTAATTGTAGAATTTCTTTTAATGCACCAAAGCTTTTTAATCTACGTATAGGAGCAATAGCACTAGAGCACCTATATGTAGTCTCCAAGCATGAATTTTGAGCCCTGATTGATAGTATATACCATCAATCTGAATGGTAATTACGATATGAAACTCCTTATCAAAAGAGAGCGATCCCCCATAGTGATCCGTCATCCTCCGAGTATTGAATGCTTTCAACTGAAGATGAAGAGGCCATTGAAAGGAAACAATTTGGACCTATTTCCTTACTGATAACTGCTGTGGGCCCTGCACAGATCCATTCTCCTGGGATCTGCACTATATACAAGACTGTATTCTTCTATAGCATACAATTGTAGTTACTGATTGACTAAGGATCATATGATTGCAGTCACAAAGCTTCAAGTCAGTTGCAACAAGAAAAACACTGAGAATGAAACTGTAAGAATAACTCCATTCCCTAGGCTTTAAGAACAATAAATGAGTCAATACCGCAATCCATTTGGAGGTAGAATGTAGATTATGCAACAAAGAGAAAGTTGAACTTTATAGACTGCTACAATGTATGTTTCTCTACTTCATACACCTATTAGTACTATTTAGTAGTAATCCAAGCACTTTCATATTTAAATTCTAATGAGTTTTCAGTCACATAAATTGATTACAAAACATATCTGTTCTTACTAGGGATTTTAAAATCCTATCTTGATGTAAACAACACTAACTGCCTCTGTTTTAGACCAACTTTGACTGTCGAAACTTTGTAAAAATGACTATCAAATCTCCTCTTCTTTGACCTTCAAGTCCCAAAACACGTGAATGCCTGCCAGCATGTATCTGATCATTTTCGAAGTGGTCAAATATCCGGTCCACTGATTTTTTCAGGTCCGTTTTTTCCAGGCCAGTCCAACAACAAAAACCGGTTTTGTACCATACTGGTACCCACCCATAGTTCGTACATTTCTTCAAAAGAAGCGAGGATAAGTCTACTTCACTTACTAGCCTATATTCCTTGTTTGAGCCTGACAAGGTACTCTTTTGTTTCAACCTGTACATACAAGTAACCCGGTGGGTATATCATGTGTACAATAAAGGTCTTCACTCATTCATTCAGTCATGAAATGTTAATCTTGCTTTGATGTCATTGTTTTAAACACACAGATGAATCATGAATTATAGATCTGACGTAAACTATTGCCCCGAGTAGAATGCTGATAAACTATCTGATTTCCTGAACCGTCTTCTCCTAAGGCTGCATCTAATTTTATGGGAGCCGGCATTAGAATTTACGTATAGTATAATCAGCTATTCTAATTCCAGTTCTACTTAATTCATTGTCGCTCAAAATCAATGTGGAGCATAATAGGAGCATTCTATACATAGCATAATTGGCACCTTAAGTCAGCATTAAGTGAAGCCTGTCAAATTCAACATACCGGGGTAATACCAATTTAAAGGTTTTATATATTGTACAACCTCCTTGAGCTACTGCCTTTCGTAATTTTGCATGCAGCATTGACAGCCCTTTTATGGATGACATCCTCTGTATGCTACTATTGCTAGTACCCTAAAACTGATGCAAGTATTCAAAAGAAGATTTATTCAACATTCTTTAACTTTGAAATTTTGGTGACATCTATGTGATCAACCTTATCCAACCCAACCCTGCGGTCCTACAACAATGGCATATCAGTGAGCTGAAAACTTAAAAGCACCCTCTATCATATCATATCAGTATTGCAGGTACCTCTTTGGTGTATTCCTCTACCGGTAGTTGGGTTAAAAATTAACCTTCTCAGTGAACAGGTGCAGGAAATGGGTTATAAATACCATATTCAAGTAAAACATGTTACTCATGTAAATACACATAGCAAAAAAGGGTTATACTAGATTTACATACAGTAATTCTGAGTACGTACTTTGTATTATTTTCACATACTGAATCAATTACTTGGCTCATTAAAAACTAATTGTCGGGATTAGACATGGTTCACTTTATCAAAACACATGTTTGTGCCAATTTTCAGCTTCATTACTTTTGATGAGATGAGACAGGAACAAAAGATGAACAATTTTGGGGGTCAAAACATACATAAAATCAAATTCTTCCACGCAACCCGGTGTCTTGTATTTTCTTATTTTGTGCATATACTATATGATATAGTGACAATGCAGCCAAACCTTTTCATGTAAAGAAATTTATTGTAGACCTATCATTAGCATTATTCTTATACAAAACACAACAAGAAGCCCGTATAGTAGTACAAATTACTTGGTCCTTCAACTGATTATGTGACAAACCCAGCCCACTTACCAGTAGAATTGAGTACCATATGAAAATACTGATTCAGTGACTATCATCACAATGCTATTGTTTGCCAAGACAATACAACATTTTAAGTGTCGTACAAGTTGTGAATATAGTATTACATAACGTAGGTGGGTGGGCGAAGGTCCCAGTCAGTGGCAGACAAGCAGAACAACAATAACAGCACCCGAGGTTCTGCTTCCCCTTAAACTTTAAAGCTGATGGTTACAGTGATACAAAATTGACCTGAAGACTATTGACATGATACACATTTTACCTTTTGTGACCAATCATGTAGTTCATGCTTTTTGGTTTCCTTAATCCTAAATGTTCTACCTTCTACATTTGTGTCCTTAGCAGTGTCTGGAGTAATGTGCCCTTGGATCTCCCAGCTAGGGCTCTCTCACCCTGACTCACCCCATAATTATGAGGTCACCACTTAAGCATGCTCCTCATTACACATCCAGGTGTCACACACCTGAGATAACACCTTAAAGAAATTCTGCAAAAACACATCAGACGATTCAACTGAAATGTCCGCAATAACATCAACAGGAAGTTTCGATCTATTCCGTTTATTTCCAACACAATCTGTGCTTTTCATAGCCCATCTGTACAAGAGAGCCCTTATCTGTTGTAGGTGTAGTGGGTATTTTGTTGACGGACAATATAGGATGTGTTGTATAGCCTTAGGCAATGTGGACACCCAGAGTCTAGTGTAACAGTCTAACTGGTGCATATAAAGTAACTGACAATGGTCTGTATGAACGGAGTGCTTTGTTCAAGCACTTCTCCAACTGAATTTACAAATGAACTTGAATGATACACAAGGGTCTGTATAGGGGACACTGGAAAATTTTTAATGGTAACTTTAGGAGGACCAGCAAAAGGTTTTGAGAAGAACTTTATGTTCACTTGTATTTATAGGATGTCTGGCAAAACTATACTGGGAACAAAGATACAATAATTGCAACCGTGCGCTCCGTTATGACTTTAGCGCAATCTGGCGTTCGGCTATACAATGCTAAAAATTTGTCAATAATGCTTAATGATTAATTAATACCATGCAATGACTGAAGAAATCAAGCAACTAATTATGCTCCACAAATAATTCAACGACAATACTTAATGCTATCGGTAATGGTAAATTACAATAGCTCACTACGGCTCACAGGTAAAGGTATAATGCAGACCCTTTTTAATTTTATTCAACAAAACAAAGGTGTAAGAACCAGAAATTATAAATACAAGTCATCAATCATATCAACAGAAAGAAATGACAGTCATAACAACAGGCCGACAGACCATAATAGTAACTGTAAATACATTTAATTTCGCGGTTGCGGGAAAAAGGACTGTTTGCGATAGTTTTAAGTTCGCGGTAGTACCATGCACTGTTATCTCTTAATGCCATGGAAAAATTTGTTCGTGGTTTTATATATAAGTTCACGGTGAATTGGCAACATGAAAACCATGAACATAAAACCACCACAAAAATTTCTGCATTTACAGTACAAGTTACGAAAGGACAGTCCTCTGACTGCGGCACATTCAGGTCAAACAACAGACACAGACTGTCACATCATACATCTGCACAATATACATCAGTACCAGACAATCAAGCCTTGGCAGACGGATTCTTCGTGAAGAAAACAATCGATATTGTCTGCCAACAGGGAACAATACATTCAAAAGTTAACTGACAGCCTGCCCTGTCTTTGGTCCAAGGTTGACAGATCAGAAATACTTCCTTCAACAAAATCAATATAAGGATAAAAGCTAATGACAAGTTTCAAAAATGGGCTAAGGCAAAATCCATTAAAACTGAGCATATCGTGAGGATCCGAGCTCAATATAGATCTACAGGACATAAAGATGTGCAATGATGCAGCAAAAGCTGCCATTTTTCAATGATCATAAAATTACATGAAGTATTATAAAGAAGCGGATTGAATGCTGGAAATTTTTCTTTTCTTTTAAGTTGCAGAGACTCAGCTTTGCAGTAGATAGAGAACTGCGTAGCAATACTTTATTAGTGTCTGAGTGTCACCACACAAAAAAAACACACTAGAAAAATGATGCTATTAAAACATTGTAATTTGTATAATTTGTTTGAGATAACTTACCTTAAAAAAATTAAGCATATTTTACACAAAAATGTACCATTTCAATAGAAAGATATTCTGTGAGCAGCTTGCATGTTTCAATCTCTGACTGACAAGTGCTGTCACAATATTTATCTCGAAAATGCCAAGTATGTAAATGTATATCAATCAACATTCTTCCTTCTGCAGAGATTATTTTGACAAGGGAAAAATGAGGCTTACGTTTACAATGTAAAATCAACTGTCCAATACACAATGTATAGAGCTACTATACATACGGTTTAGCCACTATCTTGATTTAAAACTTCAACGTTCACAGTATATATGTATACATTTGTACTCTAATTCTGTGTCCTCGGCTTCTTTCAAGGTTTACCATTCCACCTACTATGGCCTACAAGAAAGTGACAAGAACTATTCTGCCATGTGGAAAATGGGATGCAAAATGGCAGAAAAAGCAGGGCTAATGAAATTCAGTTGTGGTACTACTGGTGCATCTTCAACCTACAATGCAAAAATGTAAGTCCAAACACAGTAAAATTTACTAAAATTAAAAAATGAAATAAAATAAGTTAGGTGCATGATACTGATAGATTGATATCATAATGCAGTTCTATAAGTCCTAAACAGTGTGTTTGACCGCATTTCACTTCATGGCTAGATAAACATTCCCACAGTAAATTCCTGTGTTGAGTTGGTACCTATCTGACTGTGTCCTGGGTTGTAAATTAGTTCTAGCCTGTAACAACAAAGGTGTGACTGACCAAACCTACTGGCAGGGACTAGAACACCTTTTCATACGACCCTGGGACAAATTACCTCACAACACAATCCTCAATGTACTATTCAACACACATGATGCACCTGGTACGCTCTATGTTAAAGTTGAGCGGTTCAGCTACAAATTACGAACCAAAAACGGCTGATTATGCTATATGTAGATGGACATGCCTGCCCCCACATATAGCAGACATTTGTAAATTGCGTATCAACAATGATAGTTTACAGAAGTTAGGGACTCTGGAGTAGAAAGTTATTGTTGTTCAATTTGTCAACTTCAGATGTTTGACTAACAGTTCAATCTATACTTTACTTTAAAAGCTTTCTACAACAGAAACATGTGACATATTGATTTTCATAGTCATGACTTTCACTGTTTATTTTGTCAAACATACCGGGATAAAAGGTCATCACTGCGTCTGAAAAGTCAGACACTCTCACTCTGTATATGTATAACCAGCTTTTTTCTAAAGCTCCTGAAGCACAATATATAGCAGACCATGGCCTCCCTACCATCTCCAGACCATGGTTAGGGGGAACGGGTTTTCTGCGCGTTAAAAATCTGCGCGCGCGTTAAAAATCTGCGCGTTAAAAAATCAAGTTGTGCATTGAGAAATTCTTAGGCAGAAAAATGTGACCCTATTATATGATTTTACATCTGTTACCTGAATTTTTGGTTTCAAAAGCCCCCTAATTTTTAGGTCCCTTGGGAATAGGCTAATTTGCATATCCAAAAGATTTCAAAATCACTTGAATTAGACACAAATACATGGGAAAATTACTAGTGTGAGGCTTTATATCATAAGAAATAACTGCTTGAGGCTTTTTTTCCATTCTATAAGCTTCATTTCATCTTTTCTCAAGCAGATTGTTTCACATGCAAATATCACCCTTTGTTGCGCGTTAAAACTTAATGTTTAAAAATCACTTTAAAACTCCTGGAAAGGGATATTTGTACTCTAGAATGCAACAATATGATACTTAATTTCATTTTGTGTTATCTACTTCAAGCTTTTAAGTTTAAAACTGCAAAAAAGTTTTCAAATCCCCAGGGAATCTGCTTATTTGCATATCTTAACGCGCAGGTTTTTAACGCGCAAGTTTTAACGCGCAAATTTTAACGCGCACAAAACCCCAACCCTGGTTAGGAGTTTTGAGCAAGGTCATTTGTGGTTCAGAGTTGGTCAGCAAGGTTGCCTTAGCACTAGTCCTAGTCTCTAAAAGTTGTCTGCACCAAAAATCAAAGATGGGATTGTCATATTCTGCTTGGATGCAACCAGGGAAAAGAACGAAACCTAGAATAGGATGCATTCTAAGTAACTCACAACCCAGCGCCGAACTTGGTTGGGAAGTGGTCAGGAACAAAGTTGTGGGATGATTCTACTTCTAGATGTAAAAGGCAGCACTGTAGTAGAACATTCCACCATTTTGTTAATTTTATTGGTGTGACAACCATATCTTCCTGGTACTGAAAAGACAGTTATTAAGAGCATGTCACCTGGGTTATTGAGTCGTCAGTTTCCTGGGGCCATTACAATTTGTCAGCCAGCAACACAGACCAACTACTAATTATACACAGTAACACACCGCCCTAAAAATGTGTTACTCAAACAGAGTGTAATGCAATCTTTCAAATCTATAGATCTGCTATCTAAAGCTTTTCAATACATTATACCCTATAGATAACAGTGACCAAACCATTTGGCCTATTTTCAATGACCTGTGTCGATTCCCTTGTATTACTAGTACACTATATCACCTCAAAGCATTAGAACAGGTCTGATATTATGAATAAGTAAACAAATACTATAAATCCTGAAATTTTTGCATCAGTTTTATTCTCTATGTGCATTTCAGGTGCACTATTACAGTAACTGTACTATGGAATTCCTTCAACAGCAAACTTAGAACACTGCAAAAACCTCCTTTCCCCTTCTGGTTTTACCGCAAGCTAAAATAAAAGAATTTACAGTACATTGAACTGATGGCTGTTTTCCTACAACTTTCAACACCTTGTATCTAAACCACTGGAGTAAGTGACAGAAGGGGACCAGGGGCTTCAATTTTAAGTACTTTGAAGTCTGCTAGGAAATTCTATGGTGTGGGTGGCATTCTCTCACTAAACTATTTGGTATGTCGTGTACTACTAAAGCCAATCAAAATACCACTCACAGTATTGTTACCAAATTTGTCAACACTCCTAAAAGTATCAAAATTTCTGCGTGAATTCTTACTAATCTTAGATGATTTAGTATGCATTCATTAGGTAATTGATATCGCAAACTCAACTACTGAATAATGATGTCCATCTCGTGAAACAAATCCTCAACGACCTTATTGCCAAGTACGTATAATGCTGTTTACATATCTGGCATTCCACAGAAGAAGTTTCTACCACACTAGACATGCACTAAAGGGGATTAACTTTTATATGGGTGGGGTCACAAGTAACGTGACACCCCAAACATGGCCGACAACATTACAGAACACACAGTAGATAGCTACCTATTTAAACAAGCTTTCTTGTATAGTTTTCAAGTGAATCTAGTGGGATCAGGTGGTTTTTAAGATGGAAAAAGTAGGATGTTTTGAAACATGCATTTCCTTCATAGCAGAGTGAACAGGAATGTCATTATATACCTCTATATTTCTTTGGTTGTGTTCAGAGTGCTACAAGTACCAGCATTGAGCATAACAATAAACTGTCAAAATATTCACTTGTTTCAACTTTCTGTCAGAGTGCTAGTGAGGAAATGTGACTTACCCTCGTGACGATGGGCATTTTTCCCGATTAGGCACACTTGATTCGACAGGAGACTTCAAAAATATATTTTCTCTGCTACGTCCTGAAAAAAGGGGGAAGAAAACGAGACCGTTACAAAAGTCCTCCAGATGAAACGTAATCTCCACACACACATTGCCGCTATTGTGCACCCATTATTTGTGAAGTCGACCGTTTGTCCGACAACACGTTAGAACACCATATTGCATGTCGTGCCGACCCCGAAAAAAAGCCAAGGGGGCGGCAGACGGTTCCAAAAACAGGGAATGATAAAATATTTACAATGCAGCCGTCATAAGCCAGCACTCTTGTAGAGCAATAAATTGACAGCTTAATTGATTGTGAGCCTTTTCTTTGTGCTCAGTCAGTCGTCGTGGGCAGGGCTACATATCAATTCGGTGAAATAAAGGAAACTCTGTACAATGGTAAAAAAAAAATGCAGATGATCGTGACAATATTTTCTAGCTCTGACACTTGAATTTTAAAACTAGCACCAAAAATTGCATCAAACCTAAAACCTACCAATCTTTTGAGCAAGTTTAACGTCAAAATTCTTGTACTACAAATGTATTTGATATCATTTTCACATTAAACATTGACACTACACTGTTAAGTTTTTAACAATGGCAACACCTTGAAACTACATTGTTTGCCAAGGTATTAGGGGCTACTGCAAAGTAAACACTGCATTTTGACACAATATCTTTGGTAAAGGGTTCACCTTTTGATATTCATTTACCAAAGCGTCAACACAAAAGAACCCGGGAGGCCATTTTGTTTGCTGATGATAAGTTGTGCACAATGCAGTTTTTCACGCCCGCTTATGATAATTCTCCATAAAAAAACAGATACGGCATGAAACGTGTATGATAGTTTTATGGGGATATCCCCTCTATAATTTCCGATAACTTGATAAAGCTGAAGACTCTTGTAGCTGAAAGATTCGCACTGGTACAAACACTTGAAATCGCGGGAAATATCGATTGACCACGCATGTGAACGGTTCAAATTCCACCAGGAAAGAGGCTACCAAGAAGTCAAGTCTGTGATCACAAGTTCTGGTGACAATCTCATGAGTTATATGTCTACAAATTCTTCTTTCTCTACTATTAGAAAATCGTAATTCCAAGTATTGACCTACATTATGTGCAGCTATTTCACTTGACTGCTGGCTACCTTGTATTCGTAACCTACACATGCAAGAGGCCAGTAGAACCTAGCCTGGTATCCAGCCGTAATTATAGCTCCCGA
>NC_049990.1:7416343-7437237 GCF_000003815.2 Branchiostoma floridae
AGAAATCGAATGTCATACTACGCAGTTATTAGCGCTCAAATTTGAGCTATTCTAGAATTAAGAAATATCAGATGAACTACTACTTTTTAGTCAGTTGTTGACACTTTTGTGTCATTATCTCGTTTCTACGTCGTGACTTGGCTAAACAAACAAATATTCCACTCTAGGCACCCTGTAACCTTGTGTCCCCCCAAGTTAGACCCTCCAGGTCTTGCTTGCCACCGGTAGGTCCCCCGGGGTGGGGTACTCAGTTAGCACATGCATGGCAGACTGCAGATAAAGAACACAATGGAGATCTTCTTTGGAAACACCTATATCTAATCATTCTAAAATAGCATATAATCATGAACTTATTAGTCTATTTGGTAGGATATCAACAAGCTAAGGTCATATTCCCTTCAAAACTGCAAGAAACCTTGTACAGAAAGCTAGTCTACTGTACTCAGAGGAACTGTCAACTGGCCCCCCACTGGGAAGCCAGGCTGATAAGCAAGAAACAACAACACACACAGGCAGTAGTCAGCCTGTGCTCATCTGTTTCTTGGAAGATCACAATTTTTATACATCATGCTTATGTGGTGCATTGATGTCGCAGCATCTCTCAATGAATATTGGTATGCAATGCTATAGGGTTGATTGAGCTAACAATGTAAAGAAAAAGTAGGAAAAGCTACTTTTTGTTTTGTTCAAAAATCCCGTAGTATGCCTTTAAGTAGAATTATACGGAGATAAATGGTCCAAGTGTAAAGTCTGGTCCCCGAATGGTGAATACCTTTGAACACACCACCAAAGACCGGTGTTGCAAGTTACGGTTATTTTTGATCGATTGAGCTCACACCAACTTGCCGCCAAGTTTACTCTTGTTTACGACGGATTTCCCCAGGAATGAACAGCATACCCACCTCATGGATGTGTTTCCCTGGTCCTGTCTTATCTACAGAAGGCACGGAGGAAACGGCGGCGCCAATTTTTACAAAAATAATCCGACCGGCTGAATGGTATAAAAACTCCACCCAAAGGTTGGTGACCCTCGAAACTCTTTGTGTGTCCAAGGCAGCAGAACGAACAAAAAATAATAATATCACCAATTATAACCATGATATGCCATGTGTTTTAGTCAAAATACAACTGACTAAGAAATGCTTGAAATGAAATATTTAAAAATGATATTATTTTGTTGTTTGTTTCTTTATATATTTCAGAAAAGCGCATTAATTTTACTTCCTGGTTTTGCGTGTAGATGCGTTGTTGATGGATAGCACGGCTGCGCGTTACGTCATGGGTCAACTACGCAAACAAGCGTAGGGGTGACTTTGAAAATTCCAACAGGTGGTTACGTTTAATTTTCTCAAAAATTCCCTGGACTTCTTAACAATTACATTACTTTGATTATACCAAAAGTCCAATACCATGATAAAATAGGTTTGCGTCTTCTTATGCACTTGATATAGAATTGAATGAGATATTTAGTATCCGTAACTTTTATCCCCCCCCTATGATCTAGGATACATGGTTTCTTCCAGTCACTCCTCTTTTTGGCCCAGGTGACTTCAGAAAGAAGCAAGGGAGAACCAAAAGCTACACACCTCAGGGCATGATTCGAGGTTCCTTGGGCTAAGGAATGACAACTTGGTCCTAGGTCTATTGATTTTGTAATCAAACACTCATATCTACAGTGTCATGATAGATTGTTTATCAGTTACTGTTGACTGTGTTGATGTTGTTATGAAAATATTGTTGTTCTAAAGTTTAGATGTTCCTCAAATATTATTGTTCTGAAGTTCCTCCTATTTGAGATGATATGACAACATTAGTGATACTGTAAAAGGGGAAATGTTGGTGTGACTTTATATTCACTGTTTTTCCTGTGTCAACTTCTTTATGAGGGTCTGTATGGGGGTCCAGACAATGATTTATACTGAATTTAGTATCCCCTGTGTATTACGATCTGTCGTAGAACGACAGGAGAACCACAATGTATTATGCTGCATGCGTCTTGCGGAAAAGCCTTCTCGCATGCAAGTTCTCTTTCAGCATGAATCTTAAACCATAAAAATTTTGCTGCTTTCTGTCCACCTAACGCAGCCCTTGTTTCTTCACCACAAACTTCAACTAACACTCCATTTTCTCCCATTGTACAGTTCTGATGCAGAATGAGGTTCTATGTCCACCATGAAGACAGCCCTCCGTATACAGTGGTCTTCAGCTGGGAGGACCAACAGGAAGGAACCATTGGAGATCTTCTGGACGTGAGAAATAAAATGATACGGGACAAAGTTTCTTTGTCAATTACCGTAAAAAATTATAAATGATGAAAATCAGTTAATTGGCTCCGTCATCCTTTAATTTCGTGTTTGTGTTACGCCGAAGGGCAGTTATACCAGCTATATAGATACAGATACAGATACAGAATTTGTGTCAAATGATACTTTTTTTTCTTAGGTTCCTGTCATCAATAAAACTTTTTCTTGCACTTTTGCACAGAAGCAAAGGAATGCAAACAATCTGAGCAACTACCAAAGCAACCATTGATAATCTTGTTAATAACACATCATGATCCTGTCAACCGTGTCCTCTTAAGTAACCCAACACCCTGAGGATGATCAGGTGTAAATAGTGCAACTACAAGAGTGACATCTCTGAGCAAGAATGATTAGATATTGAATAGATTCATATTGATTCACAGAAATTCCTGTGCTGTTTTGGTACTAATTCTTGGAGTTATTTTCAGCAATTTGTAGAGTCTTTCAACCAGAAGTTCCGAGGAGTTTCTGAACTGGATGTTGAAGATGTCTTTGTCACAAAGTCTCAAAGGTGAGAAATTAGATTGCCCATTATGTCATCTTGTATTAGTAAATTTAGCTGAAAAATGTAATGTCTTGTAAACCAAGTAAAATCCCAGAAGACATAGCAATGCAGTGCTCCGCTGCTGCAATTTCTTTTTTGAATAAAACATTTGATTTAGATGTTGATTTATAACATTAATCAACATTAACATTGATAATCAATTTGTAACATTAATGACTGATTGCTTGTATCTTCCATACAGCTCAAGGCAGGCTATTTCCAATGAGGAGCAGGTGTCAAGAGTGATACGAGACCAAGAGGACATCTTTGTGCTGTCCAAAGGGCCACCAGCAGTCATGGGTATTAAGGCAAAATACTTTTCAAATACTGTACATGTACCCATCTTTAATTACCTCAGCATATGGAGGTATAGTTTTTGGTGTTTGTCTGTGGTTCCTGCAGTTATTTCCATATGCTTTAGATACATGTGACACAGAGTGATAAGAAGTGAAGGGCAAAGGTCAGAGTTGCAGGAGTGACAGGAAGTTCAGAGATCGTAGAATTTGACATTCATCACACTTGGCTGACAGCTGACAGACATTCCAGGTCATGGGGTCAAAGTACTAATTTATGGGAGGCCACGTTCACAGAAGAGTAATACTAATAGGAAGATGGTATAGATTGGACGTGTGTAATGTTAATCAAAACCTTTTGTGCAATTAATCAACAAACTAAAATGAGTAACAACTGTTGTAGGAGTTGTAATTTTCAGCCATATACTCTCTCTCTAAACTTTTCAACTAAGCACTTTTGATATGTTTTTTTGCTGCCAGAGCCAATGCCCCATGTGCAAAGTGGTTCAGTGGAAGTAGAGGAAGATGACAACAACGACAGAGAGAGCAGGTCTTCAGGAAGAGAGACATCTGATGTGACTCACGAGCACTCTCTCAGCCAGGCTGATGATGACTTAGGTTGGTACTGTTGTAAAGTGATTTATTTTTGCTGGGACTTAATTTCCAGTTAGGGTGAAAAAGGAGGTTTTTGCGATGTCTAAAATTTACAGTTGAAACAACTCAGAGTCTGTATTTCTTAACAACTGAATACATTACAACACATGTACCTTCATTTTCACGGAGGTAAAGATAAGTCATTTTGAAGATCTATCTTTGTCCACGGGTTAATGTAAGTAGGGCAAAATGAACTTCACTGTGTTTTATACTTTTTATGTATTATTTGGTATCAGTTTGGTAGGGCTAAAGTAGGTTGTTGTTTTGATTAGTGCCACAGAGCTGTAGCCAGAGTGAGAAGTATGGAGATTTGCATTTTGATTACTGTCGTCTGGAGACGAAGGTTCGTCTCCGCGTGTGACAGGTGTAAATGTTTCACACCAAAGCCATAGACAGAACTAACACATAGACGGTAGTCGCCCAGCCTTTGATATCTAGAACAACAGAGAGACTTCAAAAGCATTGTCACCTCTATAGTATGTATGAATACGTGAATTTGTATGAATAAAACAGGACAAGCTTGCTGGTAGGGAAGAGAGAGAGATGAGTTGTGTCAGTCGTGCGTGGAGTGCAGACACGAGGATGTAGCTCTCCAGCAAGCAGTCCGGGTGTATGCGGAAAATGGCCTGTGTCTCTGCGTGTTGTTCTTCCCTTCAGTCTTAGACTCTCGGCAGCAATTCCAAATAAGAACCCGGGGCCACAACATCTGCCCCCTTTCTTACATTAACCTATATCAGTTTTTTTAATTAACGGGATATCAAGTACATGGGTGGTGCTTTCAAACTGTAATATTCTTTTGTATAGAAAATATTGCAATTTGAAACCATCGTCCATCAACTTGATATCCCAAAATACACTTTAAAAACAACAGATATAGGTTACCCCAAGGATAAAGGTGAACTAGCATTATAAATAATTGAACATACAATGTATTAGAAATTTCACAGTTGCTCAATTTTGCAGTTGTATGGAAGAAAACCAAAGCTATTGATAGAAGGGGGAAGTTCAGTACCAAGGACAGGGACGGAACTGCAGTTACTAGAACTGAAAAAATCATTTCTTTTTGTGGGGAATTAGTTTTACATCTTTCTCTTCTCCAGATATTGAGGATATGAAAGACTTGCTGGAAGGAGATTCTCCTGGAGGAGCGCTGAGGAGCAGCCCACAGAGGAGACACTCCTGGGAAGGGTCATTTGATGATGTCTCCATAGCCAACCTGCAAATAGAACAACTCAAGAAGGAAAGGAATAAGGAGTAAGTGCCACATCAGGATGTATACATAAAATGCACATGTTCAATGATACTTAAACTGTAATGCATTTATGAAGGTTAGACATTAAGGTAAACAGTATTCAAAGACAATTCAATCTCTGAAACTGGATAGGATTTAGAGATGACTTCTTGATGTTTTGAATGACATCCATTGTTATAGTTTGTCAGCGTAGGAGGAGCAATGGATGTCACTCAAAACGTCCGGAAGTAATCTCAGAATCTTATCCAGTTATAGAGATTGAATTGCCTTTAAATATTGTTGTAACAGTGGGGTTCAAGCGCTGCTAAACTGACCATGCCAAATGGGTCTGACCCTTTTGGCATAGTGTTTACCCGCCAAGGCCCGGGTTTGATTCCCAGTGTTAAAACCAATGTAAGAGGCAAGTAGAAACAGTGTCCTGGCTCCCAGGATTTGAACCTGTGCTGAACCCGGGCAGCCAGCTTACAAACCCAATGCGCTAACCACTACTCCAAAAAGTGTCAGACTTGTTTGGCATGGTCAGATTAGTGGTGTTTGAACCCCACTGTTATAATGAAGCGAATGAGAATGTTGAACTTTTGCTTCATACAATCTTTCAAGTTTCCTTGGTTCTTCTGTTGCCCCAAGGCTGAATGCAGGCCATGATGCCCAGCAGGTGCTGATCGCTAAGTGTGTACAGAATGCCCAGAGACTGGTACAGCAGAAACACTGTGACAAGGCTGTCAAGATTTATGAACAAGTCGACAGACTGTTTCCTCACCAGAAGGATTGTCTGCTAGGATTGGGTAAGGCTGTAGAATTACTGTACATTCAGTTATTTTTGCTGTGTATTAGGGTTATGGTTCAAACAATTTGGGAGTACATTTGAAACCGTTAAAAATGCATATTTGTGGTATTATGAATTGGCAGGGGAGTGGTCACAAAAATTGTGTGAAGATGAAACATTTAAAGATTTGCAATATTCAATTTTTCTTCCTAGCCTCCATCTATAGCAGCGCAGGTCGCCCAGAGAAAGCCCTGGAGTACCTCAGGACATCTGTAGAGGCTTTTCCCGACCATGCAGACCTCAAATGCCGGTGTGTACAACGAGTTGCATTGTATGACATGTAACGTTAAGTGTAGTAGTGTAGTTCAGAATATTATGAGATTTAAAACAGTCTACAAAAACCTGACATCAGACAAAGATGAATGATGTTACAGTTACACAAAAGCATATCAAACACAGAACAAGAGAATTTAATGTAATGAAAAAACGTCCCAATCACATGACCTTGAACTACAATGTTTGTGACCTTCAGCCTTGCGGACTGCCTGCTTGAACTTGGACATGGGAAGGAGGCAAGCCGACTCCTGTATGAAGCTAAGGACATCCTGGAGAAGAAACCCGACACAAAACGTACCCAGCTGTTAGATCTTCAGGTAAGGGCAAACATCTGAGTCATTCAAATGACATTATAAACTTTTATACCCCATCTCTATACACAAAGTACATCCAGGCTTTTACCAACAAGCTTTTGATCAGCCCTCTGATACATCTCAAGTGGAATTGACCCAAAGCCTATGTCTGGTCTAAGTGGACAGCTGATTACAATGACAGGCATTTTAATGATTATTGTGTCAGTGTGAAAGTTTATCTATGAAACCAACAAAATTGGTCACTGTAGGCCAGATGGTCCTCATGTAAATGTGGTCGCTTGTACAGGTTTGACTGTAGTTGTAATTACTGTACCAGCACTTAAGGGTATTGAACACTAATGTCACATTGTCATTGTAAATATAACTGTAATACTGTAGTAATTAATCAGATCTATTAAGCCTGAGATCTCAGGTCAGCTAATCATTCAATGGGGAATGTCTCCCATTTAGGTGCAGCTTGCAAAGGCCTTTATACTACTGGGGAAACACACAATGGCTCTACATATGTGCCAGGTAACATTTTGCCTTTAAAATTATTATTTTATTCTTACTCATTATTATCATTATTCTTTATTCTTATTCTTAATTGTCATCATCTAGCATGATCCAAAGGCCACCTCAAGGTTACAAGTTACATGTACATGAATATAACTGAAACAACATTTCTTTTCTAACAATGTGTTTCTGGATATTCCCTGTCAACTTGTAGCCCATTTGCACTTCTTTTTCCACTTGCTTTGGGCAAAAAAAAAATGACACTGATCTCTGGCAATCATCCCTTTGAAACCCGTAACGCTGTTTCACATTCATCCACAACTGTTACCTATATCCGTTCTTTTTGATAACAAGGTATTTAGGGATATCAAGTTGAAGACGGTGGTTTAAAACTGCAATATTTTGATAATAGTACAATTTAAAACCATTGTCCATTGACTCAATATCCCTAAATACCCTTTTAATCAACACAACATTGGTCACCCCGCAAATAAAGGGGAACTAACGGTACATTGAACAACACAGGCGGTGGTGAGAGAGAAAAAGGACCACCTGGAGGGTCTGTTGGAGTACGCTGAGCTGACGTACAAGATGAGCACAGATCACGCCAGGGACGCCCTGACCATCGTCATGACCCTCATGGTCAACAAGAAGACCTGGATGTTACCCAGACACAGGCTGGTCAACATGATGAAACACATTCCTAATGGGCTGAAGATATTAGAGGGGTGAGTCATTGCTTCCATAACTCTGGGCCTTATTTGGGGGGGGGGGGGGTTGAGCGCTCATAATACACTTTTGCTAACCATTTCTTTTTGAGTTGCTTGTGCTGCCAAAAGAAATGGCAAGCAAAGGTATCATGGTATTCAAAACTGTTTACTGTAATAGTAATACTAAAAACTAGTTATAAAAAAATACTCAGAGAACTATGGAATCGTGCAGGGAACAGTGGAATGAAAGGAAGAAAGACTAATTGCAGCCAGAAGTTGTTTCAACAACCATTCTGATGTGCAGAATACAGTGGATCATCATCATCATCATGATACATTCATTTAGTCTAGATAGATATAAATGTAGCCAGAGGAGTAAGGAAAAGCTACAATGCAGGCAAAAAATGTCCACCTTTTCACTATTGTACAATTTTACCATCAGGAGAAAACCAAAGCCATTCATAGAATCAAGGAATTCAGAACCAAGGACAGGGATAGGACTAGTCACTTAGACTGAAACCACTAACTTCATGTTTTTTCATTGGAGCTTAACTTTGGGATAGAAAGGGAAAGAGTATTCTTTTTAGATTTGCTGATTGTCTGATCATATATATGTTGTTTTATTTTTACAGGGAAATCCATGAAGCCATCAAGTCAGTTCCTGCTCTGGTGTTCTTGTCCAATGTATTCAGGGACCACGGAGGTTTGTTTGTTTGTTTATTTATTTATTTTTCATTTAAATCAGGTGAATAGAAGTATCTAGCTTTGGTCAGGGATGCCATAAAACAAAGTTTGATGTAATTAAATACTGGATACTACTACTACTACTAGCTTGGGTTAGGGAAACTGAAAAGCCGGATCAGGAGGTCCCATGTTTGAGAAGAGCCATACTTTGGGCACGTAAAAAAACCCACTACACTTATCAAAATGAGTTGGGGTCCATCACGGTGTGAGGTAATCAAACCTTACAGTCTGGTCTTACTCAGTTTCTTACCAATGGTGTCTTATCCATCCATCCACTTCATGTCAGTGTCCACTGAGGCGGGCCGTCATTGTTCTCCACAATTCCCTGTCAGATGCTGTCCGTTGCAGCCCCTCCCAAGTGCATCCCATTTTGGCAAGGTCTTGCTCAATTGTTCTCTTCCAAATCATGGCCTCTTTCTTCTTCCTGCTGGGCTCCAGTTCAGTACCACCCTGGGACGTCTCAGCCTTGGCATTCGCACAACGTGTCCCAGGCAATGTGTGCTGTACTTAAAGGCAGTTTACTGGTTATGAGAAACAAAGAAACAAACAATGTTGTTTTCCTGTAGATGTCCTGAATGCCACCCAGCTGCTGGAGCATGCCATGCAGGTGGAGCCAGACCACTGCACATGTTTCCTCTCTCTCATCCACATGTTTGAGGCACAGGACAGGCATGCTGAAGCTTTTAAAAGGATTAGGTAAGGAAAAGATTTATAGTGAAGTTTACTTTCTTTGAATCATTGGGGCCTGCTTCCACTTGATTTCAACCATGAAGCAATCATTGAAAGAGAGAAATTAGTTATGGCATTGAAATCATATGATTTCATCTTTCTTTCTGCCCAGGGCATTCTTGAAGAAGCATCCTGACATGTCCATCGCTGGTCTGAAAAACAAAGTCTTCCTGCCAATTCTGAAGGCAGTTAAGGAGGACATATATCTCCATGGTGAGCTATTTCAATAGTTGGTCAAAAATTTGTTTTACCATTTCCGATCACCACATGATATTTCTACCTAAGTCAGTAAGCCAGTGTGACCTAAGATAAATGGGTAGTTCCACAGTCTTTTGAGGCTGTAAGGGAAGTGAGTTGTTATCCACTGTGTCTAGGAAACAGTATCTGGAGGTGGGACCCAACCCTCTCCTCCCACCACCTTTTATCTCCCCAACTAAAGTAAGGTACCCATTTTTACACCAGTGTGGAGTAAAGAAAGTTGTGTGAAGTGCCTTTCCTAAGGGCACAAGGTCGGTGACACAACAGGATTCGAACCACTGGACCACTTGATTCTGAGCCAAATGCCACACGACCCAACGGTATGGCCTAAATGAAAGTGAAACTTTTTATGTATCCTGTAGCCACCTATCCTCGAGTGTCAGGGATCTCAGCTGACGTCCAGCCACCCCAACAGAGAGCCTACAACGACCAAGAACTGAACCTGCTGGCCGTCATGTTCACTCTGGTGAAGATACTCTTTGTGAAGGGAGCCCTGGGCCTGCTGCCTTCTTTCACAAAACTGCTCGGTAAGTTTTTTTTTTTTTTTCTGTTGTTTTTGTGACTGTGAAAGTCTCAGCTATAGAAATTATTCGGTAAGATTCTTGTCTTCAGGGCTTTGATACTGTAACATACAATATTTTTATTACACATTGGCACACATTGACAGGAATAGGAGTAACACTTCCTGTACAGTTACTCTATGTTAAAGAGTCTTCTTATGTTTTTATATTTATTAGTTGATAGCACCTTTTGAAGTGTAATTTCTGATGATCTAAGTGTCATTTCTCCCCACAGACCCAGCACATGCTGACAGAGACTTACACACAACCTTGATAAGGAATGAAGCTGCCTATTACTCCACAATAAGTCAGGTATAGACAGTTGAACACATTACCAATTACACAGTTGGACTGTTTTGACTTTGCATGGGAGAAAACCAAAGCCACTGATATAAGGGGGTAATTCAGCACCAAGGACAGGGACAGAATTGCTGTCACTTGGACTAAAATACTGTAAATTCATTTAGTTTTGCAGGGACTTTTGATGTAAAAACGTAAAGGAGGCATTCTCAGTGTTCTATAGTGTATAGAACAGTAGTAATGCAAGGGAAATGCATATTTACAGTGTCATAAATTCATAGTGGCTAAGTCACTGCAAAAACTGTGGGCTGGAATAAGACCATCGTGAATGTTTTAATATTTGCACAATATTTACTGTATCAAAGGATATTACTCTGTTGTAGATAAATATCTCTACTAAAAAGTAAAGAGCTTCAATTTACCTTTCTTATTTGAATGGTTAAAGCGTTTTGGGAGAAGAAATTTGTTGAACATATCATTAAGACTTTTACAATTTGTCTGCTGAACAGCTTACATTACAAATGTCTGTCTTTCCAGGTGATGAAGATAAAGCTGAACCCCTCCTGCCTAGAGAATAGCCCCCAGTTTGTGTATCTGGCTGGTGACAGTCACTGCATCACCCCTGCATGGAGGTCGATACAGTACAAGGTGAGGAGCATGCACTGATATTTTTTCCTGGCTGTGAATAGACTCCTGTGTATGATGATGGCATGTTTTTCACCTTGTATATACGAGGCCGTGTTGGAAGCAAGGGAATATTTTGTTTGTGTATTCACTCACTGTATTCTTCCAACAAATTCAAATACCACATTCTATCTTCTGTAAATTCATTTACTTTTGCAACGACTTCATTTGGTTTTCTGCAAGTTGAAGAAAACCAAAGCCATTCATAGAAGATCAGAAAATCAGCACCAAGGACAGAGATTGAGCTGGTCACTTGGGCTAAAATGTTGTAAATTCATTTATTTTTGCTGGGACTTTTTGTGGTATTTTGAGTGTTACAGTAGAACATAAAACAACTATGTTGTAATGTATTTACTGTGTGAAATTGGAAACATATATTCATGAAGTCATGAATTCTTGCTGAAGAGGTCACTGCACTAATAAAACCACCGTGAACACTTATGATTTAAAAGATTTACAGTATGCTGAAGAGTTGCACTAGACCCCATTTGTGAATTAAGTTTCACTCAGGATTGATGCTGACTCTCAAGTCTGGCCAATTCTGTCTCCGAGGGTGGATGAATCCTGATCCGCTGAATCCCCAATCCAACAGTTCATACCCAGATTCACATATCGGGATCAATCTCCATTCCTGTGTGAACGCAGATTTATGAATCCTTTTTCTCGTTTGTCTTAGGCCCAATCTAGACACAGTTTTTACCGATATCTGTGGAGATGTCGGGAGGGATCTGGAACGTTGGCTGCGGGACACCCGTGGCGCTTGCAGTCACAAACAGCTATATAGCCTAATGAGTCCGCGTTATATGCTAATGAGCCCTCTGGAAGTCGGGACGCATCTACACGCGCACAGAAGTTGTCGGGGACCCCTGCTAAGCTATTGGAGACCCCTGCTAAGATATTGGGCAAATGCTCCGGACCTTTGGGGAGAAATTCTGACGATATCTTTATGGCGATATTGCAGTTCCATTTAGATGTTGAAAAAAAGCTGTCGGCGAGAGGTTGTCGGCTCGCCGATATCGGGAAAACCATGTCTAGATCGTGCCTATAAACAGTTTTGTCCCCCCAGGGTGCCACCCATGTGCTCCACCCCCTTCTGTCCACTGGAACAAAGATTTGGCACCTGAGACCCGAGGCCAGATTCTTCACCAAGGAAAACTTCTACACTGTCATGAAGAAGGCGCCGAGGAAGGCCACGGTGATCTTCGTGTTTGGAGAGATCGACTGTCGAGAGGCTCTGCCTGTGTGCCTGGCTAAGTGCAGATATGATGTGAGTTTTCATATCATCTTCTTGATGCCACATTAATTTCATTTCTTGCTTCTTAAAATCTAAGGGTATGTAGTGATATCAAGTCGAATGACGGTGGTTTCAAATTTCAATATTTTTGGAAATATTACAGTCCATTCACTTGACACTGTTTTTGAAATGAACAGATATAATATAGTTTACCCTGCTGATAAAGATGAATGTAGATGAAGTTGTATATGATTAACAGCAAGTTTGGGGAGTAGACTGGGCGTGTTTGGTAACCTACATGTAGTTTTTACTTTAATACAATACAATACTTTAATAAGTACCATTTTCTATAATTGTGATAAATTTCAGTGCATGACAATACAAAACACAGATTGAAGTATTAAATCACTTACTATATTTTACAGTCCATGGAAGAAGGCATCAACAGACTGCTGGATATCTACACCCAGGTGCTGTTGGGACTGAAAAGGAAGTACAAGTTCACCATCTACGTTCACCCTGTCCCACCGGTACTGGATCTCACCAGGTGAGAAAATAAAGATCAAAGTAGTTAAAACCTGACCATGTGCCTGTGACGCAAGGAACAATAAAACCTGCTGCTTTGCAATCTGTATTAAATCATGTCAATCATTGGGCAGAGGTTCCATTCTAGCAATGTGTAGGATTGACCCCATCCAGGACATGTGGTAAGGTATGGCATTTGTCATGTTGGATGGTGCTGTAAAGCCAGCAGCCATGTGTATGATGGAGCATAGGTGTAAGCCTCAAGGGTCAAACCTCTGCACGTACATTGGTAAAAGAACCCAACACACGTATTGAAAAGAGTAGTGGTGATCCGATGAGCAAAAATGCTCCTAAAATACATTTACCCACTTTTTTTGAGAGTTTCTACCATCTGATAATCACATTTTCCTTGTCTTGTTCCTACCCATTGGCTTGGAATGGACAACTGTATTTTACTGAACATGAACAACTTAGAAGATCTAAAATGTCTGAGCTCTTATTATATTCACTAACAGCCACTCCCCAGAGGTTAGGTTAAGATGTTGTCTTCGATATCTTTTTAGGCGTTTTTGTCAGCCTTTCTATTTTGCCAAATGACTGTCCAGTTTTGCTACTGGACAAAGAGAGAAGCTAACAAACTAGAAATGCTGACGAAAATGTCAAAAACAAGCCCGATCTTAACCTCTGCTAGGAGAGTAATATTCTGTATCATGTTTATGACTCAGACAAACTGTGATGAAGTTTAACAAGACCCTGAAGTCCAAGGTGGAAGTGACATCAGGTCTGCACTGGCTGGACTTTGTGGATGAGCTGCTGTGTGATCATGGGACCATGCTGGACTCAAAATTTGGTAAGTTTGGAGATTTTTTCTTCTTCTGTGTGTCTGTCTTGGTGTGTGTGTCCAAAGTTGTTTGAGAGGCAGGTTTGTGTTGTCCCAGGCTCAGTTAATTCAAGTCTCTTTGGATTCCTGTCAAAGTGATTGGGCACCATCAAGTTTTCATTTTGGTTAATTTTTGGCGACACCTCTGGATTGGAGGCATTTACTCATTTGGCTAAAGAATACACCAGTTGTGCCCTTGAATAAACATCTTGTGGATGATACGTCAGAAAGCAGTTACTCAAGCAACTAAATATGATTTTGGAAATGGTCAACGTCAAGCGGTCATCATAATATCTTGTGTATGTCCTTCATCCCTAATGTTGTCATTTCTTCTAAACAGAGTTTGACGGCACACACCTACATCCTTGCTATGTGGAGAGACTTGAGCAGGCCTTGTCTGAGGCACAGGAGAGGAGAACTACCAGTAGTCCCAGGAAGTGACATCATAACAGGAAATGACATCATGATAGGCTAATGACATCATGATAGTATGGTATTATAACATACTGATGAATTAATAAATATACACCATTTATTAGATGCAAATATATGAAGTGTTACAACTATGCAGAACATGCAAAGCATGAGATTTTACTAGGATAAATATAGATGATTTATTTTCCTGTGCAATAACTAAGTGACTAGGCTGTTTGCCTTGCATTGCATTCAGTAGGTAGTGGGTTTGAAAGACTTAAAAGATTGCTTTCTCAGCTTAACATTTGGGAAAGTTGAACATACATGTACACAACTACCAGCGGACTAGCCCCCTGCTGTAGTGATATTGCACAAGGTTGTGTGGCCCAAGGGCTATTGAAACCAGGATGGGTGTCAGTATCACCCTATGCACAATTTGTTGCAGAAAGGACTTTCTTAATTTCATATCAGGATCATTTCATTTGTGTTGGTACATAACATGGTGGGGAAGAATTTAATGTTGCTCTTTTGTGTGTGTAAAAAGATTCTATTTAATGCTGCTATCAAATATTTGATCAATATCAATCCGTAATGAAATGTTTTAGAGATTAGCAAATGTCATAAAATTGTTAAAAGAAGATCAAACATTTTAGGCATTTTTTGCCAGTCATGATTTCACCCATCTACATGTATATTCCATTGTAAAACATAAATATGAAAAAAAGAAAATATTATCTTATATATTAAACATAAAATGTCTCATGTCAAGTGCTATGTAAGATATGATATATAATTTCAGATCACATACATTATAAACTGGTGTAAAGGTGATCTTCAATGTATTTGTTTCTACCAAGGGCATTATATAACGTCTTTGTTTCTGCTATGCAACATGAAGAAATATATCGTTAATTGTGAATTTCAGACTGAGTGTGTCTTCATTTTTTGTTTCTATCCAGGATGGTAAACTTTATAGTATCTCCCATGCCCACTTCATCATTTGATGTCAATAACTGTTCACAATGATTGAAAAATCACTGGTTTGGATCAAAGGTAAAACAAGTTAATGTTAGTCCTAATGTCTACCAAGTAATCAGTGCAAACAACAAGCTTTTGTTACATTCATTTATTGCAAAATATATTTGAGTGCTGTAACATTGATGTCACAATTACAATGTAGGTATCTTTTTACATAATGGTACTCACAAGATACATTACATGCAAGTTTGTCACCTCATCATTACGTAAAATGGTTTGATACAAACATCATATTCCTTCCACCACATAATTTAACTCCAAAATTGTTCATGATCTCTGTTAAGGTTCTAAACTATAGCAACTGCAATGTACAATGATGCATAATTTTTCTGGTGTCCACACTACAGTGACATGGTGGATTACAAGCAATGCTAGCATTTATCTAAAATATTTCTGATACCTGGCTACAAGATTTAGGTCTGCTGCAATGGTTTCAAGTCTCAAAAATGCATTTTTTATGTTTTTATCTTGCATTTCTATGTTTTAATGGAGGCGGGCAAGACTATGGGATCAGTCTATGAACATTGCACAGACTTATAATAAACCAGGTTGTTCCTTCCATTTAGTTATGTTACATCACTTTGTGTAACAATCATCGTGCCTTCAGTTATTTTTCTGTGCAAGGTAGGAATTTCTTCTGCAAGTACGTTGTAAAAGGAGCAGAAAAGCTTTTAATTCCCTAATTTAATTCAAAATGTACAAGTGGTGTTTAAAGAATGTTCCAAGTTCTACTATCATGAGAGAGTGCATGGCTTTGAGAATAATCCTATTTTACAAATTTTTACTTGAAGTTACATATATATATGACTGCACTTCTAATTAGAACTAATGGGATTTTGTATACAGTTCCTTGTGAGATAGGAACTGAAAAGCTGCAAGTTTTGATTTTTGCATAAAAATAAACTCTACTCACAAGTGTGCACTGCGTCTGGTGTACATCACTATACTTTTGTTCACATGATTTCCAAAGGCCCTAAAGACATTTTTGCTGCAATTGTCATACATAGATGATCACACATTGTAGTTGGTTGCTAGTATCTCCAAAAGTTACATCTTCATGAGATTGCTAATAATAATAAGTATGGTCTAAGACATGTTAGGTTGGCATGCTTGTTAGTTATGAAAAGAATCATCTATAGCAAACAATGTACATAATTACAAGGTATGTTACTTTGAGACTCCCTGATTATAAAAGTACAATATTTGACTTTTTTCTAGGTCCTGTCAGACATGTTTTAAAGTAATTTTCCAGACTTCTACTTTTCCCCCCAGATTTTATGCTTGTGGAAAGTACACTGTGAGTTCCATCCAAAAGTTGCATATACAATTGAGAAATTCAACATCATTACATTTCAATCAAATATTTTACATAGATCATAATAAGTGATTAGAGTAATAAGAAAGAAAAATTGATTAATATTGAACTACTAACTACATAAAATTAAAATCAGGTAGATTGTTACAAGAGTCCATTGCTCTGCAATGACAGCTAAAAGTTACCTAATAATGCTTAATTATTTTCCCATTTAGTATATCTACATTAAAAAGGACTGTGTTAGTCCATATATAATTTTAACATATCCAAATTATGTTAGTATTTTCATATTCATTTCTTTAAATGTTCCCATTGGTCTCTCCCCTAGAAGATAAACCTAATACATACACAACCCCTTAAAAATCTGGTTCTTACTGTTTGATGTAGCCACACTATGACATCTTGTATGGCAGTGATTTGACGTAAAGGAAACTCTGTTCGAACATTGCAATGACGTGTACAGCCAAACCTGCCTATAGTGGCCACTGGGAGACTTCAAAATGGTTATAGTCGACAAACGGTCACTATAGTCTGAGTATAGACAGTGTTCTTAATGCTTGTGTCATTGCACTGAAAAATTAATCTAACTGTCAAGTAATGGACAAAAGGTGGCCACATTGGATAGGCAGGCCTTACACAGATGTGGTCACCCTTAAACCCTTAAACTGCCAAAACTGGATTTATCCGGCACACATATACATGTCCTGTGTGTCGCGTCTGGATATATCCGGGATAGTGTATTCCACTGAAGTCACAGCTTTGCACACGCGTAGTGCACGAACCCCGGAAGTTAGGGACTTCGGCCTTGGGGGTTCCTTTTTGGAGGTCAGCAGCCAACCCTGGCACTCATAGTATTTTATAGGGCTGAAACTCTGGCAGTTTAAGGGGTAAGTTTGACTCTACTTTGCCGTGTAAATGTGGTAATAATTCCTTTTGCCTGAGCAACATTGTAGAAGTTTTTTTTTCGGTGGAATGTATCACTGTGCTGAGACCAGTCACTTTGTTTCCAGGTTCATGTATTGCACAGGTTTCCAAGATGCTTTTGATACATACTCTATGTATTAAAATATTACAAGGTAACAGTCACTTGACCAACTGTATAGATTTTGAAAACGGTCAGACATTTCAGATAGCATCTTTCAGCAATGGTCACTACCTTTCATTGCTGACTGGAGCATCAAAAATCTATAGTATACAGTTGCTTGAGCAAGTTGTACATCTTATCACTTTGCCAGTTGCACATCCTATCACCTGGATGTCTAACCTGCATCGAGGTACTTTATGAACTATTTTGGAAAAGGTTACACACCAAGAAATCTTGCATATTATTACACAACGTTCCAAAGTAACAAATTCTGTGTTACCTATGCAGGGCTCAAAATACTTTTTTCTGCATACTTGCACTGGTGCAGGTAACATTGAAAATTACCTGCACCAGACAAAGTTTACCTGCACCACTCTAGAATTTAGGAAGTATGGATGATACTAAAAATTGTTCATTGTTTTTTTTCTTTTATACTTATAGGTGATAACAATCCATATACACCTACATTATAGAAATTTATGTATAAAACCCAGTACATGGATCATTGCATGTTAGGTGCAGGTAGGCAACCTGCACAGCTCCAATTTTGCCTGCACTAACCTGCATATGCAGGTGGTATTTCGAGCCCTGCTATGTGATGATGCAGAACCATTAGGAGACTCATTTGAAGTAATATTGTCCTCGGCCGCCTTTCTACTTTCCACTTTGAGAGACTAAAATTGGATTTGTGTCATCCTTGATTTGATAATTGAAATATGATGTGCAATGAAGAAGTATGATTTTAAAAAAAATAACAAAACACAAGAAATAATTTTAAAAAACTGTTCTTTATCTGTGAAATTTGTTAAGCGCCTGTCCAAGTTTTGGTCCCTCAACCGTTACAGCTTTCAGTGGAAAGGACGTGTTCATAACAATGACAATGTCTGTGACTAAATTATACAGCATCGTTGAATTGCACAACCCCAGTTGTCTGTCATGTGGCTGCTTTTCTCTGATCAAATCAAATTCTTAAGTTAATACTAACTTTGTAATTAAAACTAACAGCTAAATCCTAACACTAGCAAAAAAATGGCTGGAAACTTCAATGCACGGTTCAAAAGCAATTGCCATGGCCTGCTTGAAGCTTTTGAATTTGATGGAAACTTTTCTTGATTTTGATCTTTACAAAACTTTAACTGACTCTTAATCCAGTTTGTAAATGTGACGTTAGCCTTAGTAGGAAGAGGCTACCGGTAACAGTGCTGGTGGGTTGTTTATCTGAGTCACTTGCAGGGCCGTCTCCAGGACCCATCCTTCCATCCAGGGACGGAAATTTGCATGTTGTGAATGTTGAGTTGGAGAAAAAAATACCCTGTCTGTCAAAAAATCACTCAATGGCATGAGATTGATGGAAATATAGTATATGTAACCTTGAAATGATAGATTTAACAACAAAATCTGCAACAGAAAACAAGAAGATGGACTCCCAAAAATGAGTGTGACAGAAAAAGATAAAAGCTGGAGACAGCCCTGGTCGCTACACAGCTACCTCCTGCCACGTTAGCTGATCTTGGCTTCACATTCCTGTCTGAGTTTCAGGATCTGTGCCATGGGGAGGGGGCCGGGGTCTGCGAAGATGGCCTGGGGAAAATGTGACAAGATCATTAGTTAATAGTGCCTCAGGATTGTAATTCACTGGGTATAAAGGTTCTTGTACACAACCAATAACATATCTGTGCCATGGGGAGGGGGCTGGGGTCTGCGAAGATGGCCTGCGGAAAAATATGACAAGTTTACCTGTCAGTAAGTATCCTTTGGTTGGTAAGTCACAGGATATAAAGATTCCTTGGATATAAGAAATTACAAATCTGTGCCATAGGGAGGGGGCAGGTCTCTGTGAAGATGGCCTGGGGAAAATATGACAAGTTTATCGGTTAACATCATTGATAGTTTGGTAATTTACTGGGTATGAAGAGTCACTGTACACTACCAATAACAAATCTGTGCCATTGGGAGGGGGCCAGTCTCTGCAAAGATGGCCTGGAAAAATATGACAAGTTTATCTGTAAACAGTATCCTTGGGTTGGTAAGTCACAGGTCTCTCGGCTTTTCTTCGCTGACGAAGATCGTCTAGGGTTGTTGCCCACGTCTGTTGCAGGCGCGCTGGTGGCTGACGAGCCCAATCCGTGACAGGCAGACTCGGCCGCAGCGGCTGCAGGTCAATGCTGGGTCTGTAGTTGGAGCTGTGACTTTGCGGGTCTTCCTCCTACTGCGCTTCTCTACAAGAGCAGCTTTGCAGTTCGTCTCAAAGTTAGTGACTGACTGGTTTACAGTGTGTCGCCAAGCCTCACGTTCAGCAGCAAGGACTGACCACTGGTGAAGGTCGATGTGGCAAGAAGCCAAAGATTTCTTCAGAGAGTCTTTGAATCTCTTCTTCGGTGCTCACCTGTGGCGGTGGCCAGTGGAGAGTTCGCCGTAGAGGACAATCTTTGGCAGACGATGATCCTCCATTATTGAGACGTGACCTGCCCAGCGCAACTGCATCTTCATCAGGGTGGCCTCGATGCTGGGGATCTCTGCTTGCTCAAGCACTTCTACATTGGTGATGTAGTCACTCCAGTGTATGTTGAGGATGGTGCGAAGACATCGTTGATGAAACCGTTCTAGGAGACGCAGGTTGTGTCTGTATGTGACCCATGACTCTGAGCCATACAGAAGGGTCGTCAGTACCACGGCTCTGTACACACTGACTTTTGTGGCACAGGTACATGGCTAAAGATTCACTGTACACATCTACATGCAAACATGTCAACCCTACAATGATGGGGAACAACAGATACATTTGTATGAAGCTCACAAACCGGATAGCGAGTGTTTACCTGCATGAAGGCATGACAGTCCGTGATGATGCTATCCTGGGTACACTGTTTGAAGGCCTCCAGGATTCCAGGGAAGCTTGTGGCTGCAGCGATGGTCGCTTCGTTACGCTTGATCATCGTCAGGGCAACTCTGAACAGGATCTTCGACCCCTCGTAGAACAGGCAGTCCCAAATTCTCAAAACAGTCTGGGGGGAAAATGCGAATGAGTCAAGCCGTTTATTGAACATTTCTACCAATTGGACTAAGTACAGCTGAATGAATGAAAGCTCAATTTGATAAGTACATGCATAAATAAACAACCCACCTCTATAGGCAGGACATCGATGTACAGACAGACGAACCACTTTGTGACGAGGATGGACCATGGCATGCCTTCCTTCTCTATCACTGCAGACACTGTCGGGTTCTTCAACCTACAAGTTACAGGGAAATACTCTATCAACAATACAGTAAAATTGTCTGCTATTGTATCAGCTAAATAATTCATAATCTGTCTCTGTCACTGCTGACTTTGATAGGTTCTTTAACCTACATGTACAACAGGTATTACTAAGTAAACTCACTATCTGGTGTATTGTAGTTGTCCCCATCTCACAAGAGTTAAACATTGAAATTTCTTAAAGTAGCTCAAAGATAATGATA